>NC_064775.1:574678-874678 GCF_011397635.1 Epinephelus fuscoguttatus
GATAGTATAGCATGTCGTCCAAAACCATGAAAAAAAGTCATAGTATAACATGTCGTCCAAAACCATGAAAAAAAGTCATAGTATAGCATGTCGTCCAAAATCATGAAATAAGTCATAGTATAGCATGTCGTCCAAAACCATGAAATAAGTCATAGTATAGCATGTCGTCCAAAACCATGAAAAAAAGTCATAGTATAACATGTCGTCCAAAATCATGAAAAAAAGTGATAGTATAGTATGTCGTCCAAAACCATGAAAAAAAGTCATAGTATAACATGTCGTCCAAAATCATGAAAAAAAGGTCATAGTATAGTATGTCGTCCAAAATCATGAAATAAGTCATAGTATAGCATGTCGTCCAAAACCATGAAAAAAAGTCATAGTATAACATGTCGTCCAAAATCATGAAAAAAAGTGATAGTATAGTATGTCGTCCAAAACCATTAAAAAAAGGTCACAGTATAGCATGTCATCCAAAATCACGAAAAAAAGGTCATAGTATAGCATGTGGTCCAAAATCACGAAAAAAAGGTCATAGTATAGCATGTCGTCCAAAACCATGAAAAAAAGTCATAATATAGCATGCCATCCAAAAACCATTAAGAAAAGGTCACAATATAGCATGTCGTCCAAAATCACGAAAAAAAGGTCATAGTATAGCATGTCGTCCAAAACCATGAAAAAAAGTCATAGTATAGCATGTTGTCCAAAACCATGAAAAAAAGTCATAGTATAGCATGTCGTCCAAAACCATGAAAAAAAAGTCACAGTATAGTATGTCGTCCACAATCATGAAAAAAAAAGTCATAGTATAGCATGTGGTCCAAAACCATGCAAAAAAGTCATAGTATAGCATGAGGTCCAAAACCATTAAAAAAAAAGTCATAGTATAGCATGTCGTCCAAAATCATGAAAAAAAAGTCATAGTACAGTATGTCGTCAAAACCATGAAAAAAAGGTCATAGTACAGTATGTCGTCAAAACCATGAAAAAAAGTCATAGTAAAGCATGTCGTCCAAAACCATGAAAAAAGGTCATAGTATAGCATGTCGTCCAAAATCATGAAAAAAAAGTCATAGTATAGCATGTGGTAAAAAATCATGAAAAAAAGGTCATAGTACAGTATGTCGTCAAAACCATTAAAAAAAGTCATAGTATAGCATGTCGTCCAAAACCATGAAAAAAAGGTCATAGTATAGCATGTCGTCCAAAACCATGAAAAAAAGTCATAGTATAGCATGTCGTCCAAAATCATGAAAAAAAGGTCATAGTATAGCATGTCTCCCAAAACCATGAAAAAAAGTCATAGTATAACATGTCGTCCAAAATCATGAAATAAGTCATAGTATAGCATGTCGTCCAAAACCATGAAAAAAAGTCATAGTATAGCATGTCGTCCAAAAACATGAAAAAAAGTGACAGTATAGTATGTCGTCCAAAACCATTAAAAAAAGGTCACAGTATAGCATGTCGTCCAAAATCACGAAAAAAAGGTCATAGTATAGCATGTCGTCCAAAATCACGAAAAAAAGGTCATAGTATAGCATGTCGTCCAAAACCATGAAAAAAAGTCATAATATAGCATGCCATCCAAAAACCATTAAAAAAAGGTCACAGTATAGCATGTCGTCCAAATTCACAAAAAAAGGTCATAGTATAGCATGTCGTCCAAAACCATTAAGAAAAAGTCATAGTATAGCATGTCATCCAAGACCATTAAAAAAAAGTCACAGTATAGCATGTCGTCCAAAATCACGAAAAAAAGGTCATAGTATAGCATGTCGTCCAAAACCATGAAAAAAAGTCATAGTATAACATGTCGTCCAAAATCATGAAAAAAAGTGATAGTATAGTATGTCGTCCAAAACCATGAAAAAAAGTCATAGTATAACATGTCGTCCAAAACCATGAAAAAAAGTCATAGTATAGCATGTCGTCCAAAATCATGAAATAAGTCATAGTATAGCATGTCGTCCAAAACCATGAAAAAAAGTCATAGTATAGCATGTCGTCCAAAACCATGAAAAAAAGTCATAGTATAGCATGTCGTCCAAAATCATGAAAAAATAGTCATAGTATAGCATGTCGTCCAAAACCATGAAAAAAAGTCATAGTATAACATGTCGTCCAAAACCATGAAAAAAAGTCATAGTATAGCATGTCGTCCAAAATCATGAAAAAAGGTCATAGTATAGCATGTCGTCCAAAACCATGAAAAAAAGTCATAGTATAGCATGTCGTCCAAAATCATGAAAAAAAGTGATAGTATAGTATGTCGTCCAAAACCATGAAAAAAGGTCACAGTATAGCATGTCATCCAAAATCACGAAAAAAAGGTCATAGTATAGCATGTCGTCCAAAATCACGAAAAAAAGGTCATAGTATAGCATGTCGTCCAAAACCATGAAAAAAAGTCATAGTATAGCATGTCATCCAAAACCATTAAAAAAAGGTCACAGTATAGCATGTCGTCCAAAATCACGAAAAAAAGGTCATAGTATAGCATGTCGTCCAAAACCATGAAAAAAAGTCATAGTATAGCATGTCGTCCAAAACCATGAAAAAAAGTCATAGTATAGCATGTCGTCCAAAACCATGAAAAAAAAGTCACAGTATAGTATGTCGTCCACAATCATGAAAAAAAAGTCATAGTATAGCATGTGGTCCAAAACCATGAAAAAAATTCATAGTATAGCATGTCGTCCAAAACCATTAAAAAAAGTCATAGTATAGCATGTCGTCCAAAATCATGAAAAAAAAGTCACAGTATAGTATGTCGTCCACAATCATGAAAAAAACGTCATAGTACAGTATGTCGTCAAAACCATGAAAAAAAGTCATAGTATAGCATGTCGTCCAAAACCATGAAAAAAGGTCATAGTATAGCATGTCGTCCAAAATCATGAAAAAAAAGTCATAGTATAGCATGTGGTAAAAAATCATGAAAAAAGGTCATAGTACAGTATGTCGTCAAAACCATGAAAAAAAGTCATAGTATAGCATGTGGTCCAAAACCATGAAAAAAGGTCATAGTATAGCATGTCGTCCAAAATCATGAAAAAAAAGTCATAGTATAGCATGTGGTAAAAAATCATGAAAAAAAGTCATAGTACAGTATGTGGTAAAAAAATCATGAAAAAAAGGTCATGGTACAGTATGTCGTCAAAATCATGAAAAAAAGTCATAGTATAGCATGTGGTCCAAAATCATGAAAAAAAAGTCATAGTATAGCATGTGGTCCAAAATCATGAAAAAAAGGTCATAGTACAGTATGTCGTCAAAACCATTAAAAAAAGTCATAGTATAGCATGTCGTCCAAAACCATGAAAAAAGGTCATAGTATAGCATGTCGTCCAAAACCATGAAAAAAAGGTCATAGTATAGCATGTTGTCCAAAACCATGAAAAAAAGTCATAGTATAGCATGTCGTCCAAAATCATGAAAAAAAGGTCATAGTATAGTATGTCGTCCAAAATCATGAAATAAGTCATAGTATAGCATGTCGTCCAAAACCATGAAAAAAAGTCATAGTATAGCATGTCGTCCAAAATCACGAAAAAAAGGTCATAGTATAGCATATCCTCCAAAACCATGAAAAAAAGTCATAGTATAGCATGTCGTCCAAAACCATTAAAAAAAGTCATAGTATAGCATGTCGTCCAAAATCATGAAAAAAAAGTCATAGTATAGCATGTCGTCCAAAACCATGAAAAAAGGTCATAGTATAGCATGTGGTCCAAAACCATGAAAAAAAGTCATAGTATAGCATGTCGTCCAAAATCATGAAAAAAAAGTCACAGTATAGTATGTCGTCCACAATCATGAAAAAAAGGTCATAGTATAGCATGTCGTCCAAAACCATGAAAAAAAGGTCATAGTATAGCATGTCGTCCAAAACCATGAAAAAAGTCATAGTATAGCATGTCGTCCAAAACCATTAAAAAAAGTCATAGTATAGCATGTCGTCCAAAATCATGAAAAAAAGTCATAGTATAGCATGTGGTCCAAAATCATGAAAAAAAGGTTATAGTACAGTATGTCGTCAAAAACATGAAAAAAAGTCATAGTATAGCATGTCGTCCAAAATCATGAAAAAAAAGTCATAATGTAGTATGTCGTCCAAAACCATGAAAAAAAAGTCATACTATAGCATGTCGTCCAAAACCATGAAAAAAAGGTTATGGGATAGCATATCGTCCAAAACCATGAAAAAAAAGTCATAGTATAGCATGTCGTCCAAAACCATGAAAAAAAGTCATAGTATAGCATGTCGTCCAAAATCATGAAAAAAAGTCATAGTATAGCATGTCGTCCAAAACCATGAAAAAAAAGTCATAGTATAGCATGTCGTCCAAAACCATGAAAATAAGGTCATAGTATAGCATGTCGTCCAAAACCATGAAAAAAAGTCATAGTATAGCATGTGGTCCAAAATCATGAAAAAAGTTCATAGTATAGCATGTCGTCCAAAATCATGAAAAAAAGTCATGGTATAGCATGTCGTCCAAAACCATTAAAAAAAGGTCACAGTATAGCATGTCATCCAAAATCACGAAAAAAAGGTCATAGTATAGCATGTCGTCCAAAATCATGAAAAAAGGTCATAGTATAGCATGTCGTCCAAAACCATGAAAAAAAGTCATAGTATAGCATGTCGTCCAAAACCATTAAAAAAAGGTCACAGTATAGCATGTCGTCCAAAATCACGAAAAAAAGGTCATAGTATAGCATGTCGTCCAAAACCATGAAAAAAAGTCATAGTATAGCATGTCGTCCAAAACCATGAAAAAAAGTCATAGTATAGCATGTCGTCCAAAATCATGAAAAAAAGTCATAGTATAGCATGTCGTCCAAAACCATTAAAAAAAGGTCACAGTATAGCATGTCGTCCAAAACCATGAAAAAAGGTCATAGTATAGCATGTCGTCCAAAACCATGAAAAAAAGTCATAGTATAGCATGTCGTCCAAAACCATGAAAAAAAAGTCACAGTATAGCATGTCGTCCACAATCATGAAAAAAAAGTCATAGTATAGCATGTGGTAAAAAATCATGAAAAAAAGGTCATAGTATAGCATGTCGTCCTAAATCATGTAAAAAAAAGTCATAGTATTCCATGTCGTCCAAAACCATGAAAAAAAGTCATAGTATAGCATGTCGTCCAAAATCATGTAAAAAAAGTCATAGTATAGCATGTCGTCCAAAAACATGAAAAAAAAAGTCATAGTATAGCATGTCGTCCAAAACCATGAAAAAAACGTCATAGTATAGCATGTCGTCCAAAAACATGAAAAAAAGTGATAGTATAGCATGTGGTCCAAAACCATGAAAAAAAGGTCATAGTATAGCATGTCGTCCAAAATCATGAAAAAAAGTCATAGTATAGCATGTTGTCCAAAACCAATAAAAAAAAGTCATAGTATAGCATGTCGTCCAAAATCATGAAAAAAAAGGTCATAGTATAGCATGTGGTCCAAAACCAATAAAAAAAAGGTCATAGTATAGCATGTGGTCCAAAACCATGAAAAAAAGGTCATAGTATAGCATGTTGTCCAAAACCAATAAAAAAAAGTCATAGTATAGTATGTCGTCCAAAATCATGAAAAAAAGGTCATAGTATAGCATGTCGTCCAAAATCATGAAAAAAAGTCATAGTATAGCATGTTGTCCAAAATCATATAAAAAAGTCATAGTATAGCATGTCGTCCAAAATCATGAAAAAAAGTCATAGTATAGCATGTCGTCCAAAATCATGAAAAAAAGTCATAGTACAGCATGTCGTCCAAAACCATGAAAAAAAGTCATAGTATAGCATGTCGTCCAAAACCATGAAAAAGAAGTCATAGTATAGCATGTCGTCCAAAATCATGAAAAAAAGTGATAGTATAGCATGTCGTCCAAAATCATGAAAAAAAGGTCATAGTATACTACATCGTCCAAAACCAGGAGAAAAAGGTCATAGTATAGCATGTCATCCAAAACCATGAAAAAAAAGTCATAGAATAGCATGTTGTGCAAAATCATGAAAAAAGTCATAATATAGTATGTTGTCCACATCATAAAAAAAGTCATCGTATAGCATGTCGTCCAAAATCATGAAAAAAAGTCATCAGAGTTTACTGACGTGGACAATAAAAAACATCAGACACATTATTTTTATTGATTTTCCAGCAGCAGTAACAAGATGTTTATTCCACATCCTCCGCACAGAGAGACTTTTATTCACCAGTACGTTTGCAAAAGTGAAGAGACATAACATGAGACAATTTACAACACAAAATGTGAAAAAACATTAAAAAAAAAAAAATACATAGAGATATTTGTGTTTCAAGTGAAAGAGCAAAATATTGAGTAATGCATTTTCTAATTGTACTGCACATCACATTTTTAAATTTATACAGTTATACAAACAGGTTTGATTAAATATAGTTCTGTATAAAACAGGGTCAACCAAAATATATTAAAACACATTCATGGCATTGCATGATGAAAACAGCCACTGTAAAGGTTTTTTTTTTTTTTTTAAACAAACAAATCTTAAAAGGCATAATGTGATCTGTTTGAAATGTAATTGTACACTTTAAAAAAAAACAAAAAAACTTAACATTACAAACTACATTTGTCACATGAATACTTTCCAAGTGTGACACTCACTCCAGGACTTGTACTTCGTGCAGATGTGTGCCGAGTGCTGTATATATCAGGAAACAGCAGGTCCAGTCCGCTGTCCTCCACCTCACAGTCCTGCAGGATGACCTGTGTGTCCTGGCTGCTGTGTCTCAGGACGGCAGAGACGGCCCTGCAGTCGCCAGCAGTCAGACTGAGAGTCTCCCTCTGATCCAGCTCCACACAGGAGGAGCAGGACAGATCCAGCCTGTGCTGCACAGTCCTGAGCAGGTCGACTGCTGCCCCCTGCTGGACGTCAGAGGCAGCACAGCAGCGGACCAACCTCAGCAGCAGGCTCCTGTCAGCACTGGAAGGAAAACTGATGAAAAATCTGAATGAATAAAACAGCCAAAAAGATTGATTGATCAGTTACCGGTGTGTTCCACAGACTGGAACATGGCTTCCCCGCCACTGACAAGATTTTCTGTCACTTATGACAAAATGCTTCCCTGCCATTGACGAGATTTTCCGTCATTTATAACAAAGCGCTTCCCCGCCATTGACGAGATTTTCCGTCATTTATAACAAAACGTTTCCCCGCCATTGACGAGATTTTCCGTCATTTATAACAAAACATTTCCCCGCCATTGATGAGATTTTCCGTCATTTATAACAAAAGGCTTACCCGCCATTGACGAGATTTTCCGTCATTTATAACAAAACGTTTCCCCGCCATTGACGAGATTTTCCGTCATTTATAACAAAAGGCTTCCCCGCCATTGACGAGATTTTCCGTCATTTATAACAAAAGGCTTCCCCGCCATTGACGAGATTTTCCGTCATTTATAACAAAACGTTTCCCCGCCATTGATGAGATTTTCCGTCATTTATAACAAAAGGCTTACCCGCCATTGACGAGATTTTCCGTCATTTATAACAAAAGGCTTCCCCGCCATTGAAGAGATTTTTCGTCATTTATAACAAAACGTTTCCCCGTCATTGATGAGATTTTCCATCATTTATAACAAAAGGCTTCCCCGCCATTGACGAGATTTTCCATCATGTATAACAAAACACTTAACAACAATAATAATAATAATAAATCGGTTTTATTAGCGCTTTTCTAGATACTCAAAGACGCTTTACAAAAGAATACGCACAGAAACAGGCACTCAACCAAAACACTCAATCAAAGGACACTCAAACAAAAGGCAAATAAACAGCACTATACACCACACTACAAAGGGACCACATATTAAGACAGAGAGCGGGTGGAGGATGAAGGGGGGAGGATTTTCAGATGCTGTAGGTGATCCTGAAGAGATGGGACTTAAGCTGACTCTTGAATGAGGGGAGTGAATCAGAGTTCCGGATGGCCAGAGGCAGGGAGTTCCAGAGGGTAGGGGCGGCGATGGCGAATGCTCTGTCCCCCAGGGTGCAGTACTTCACCGCCATTGACGAGATATTCCATCAATCCACGCTTTCACTGTTATGAGATAGGGGGTGCTGTTACAAATCTTGTGAAATCGAACTGTACTGTCGTGTCCAAAAACTAATAAAGAAGAATATCTGCTGGAAACCATAAGAAAATGTAGCAGCTTATAAACTGCATGTAAATGCCTGTGCCGACGGAAAAGTTAATGGATGTGCAAGCTGTGGAGATGTTGATGGACTCAAACTCCGACACTTCCTGTTTTGATCAACAGTCTGAATCCGATTTGGACAAAGAAACAAACGAGTTTGGTGGGACGACCACGGATGAGACGGAGACAACACAACACTGAACGATCACTGAATGTGACAATGTGTTCCACTGCTTTACCTCAAAGAGAATATTATTTTCATTGTTATTATTTTCATTTATACAATTCAAACTGACGTAAGGAAATGAGAAAAAAAAACAAAGACTTGAAAAGTAGTTTTTGACAAAAAAAAAAGCTCCCCTTCAACTTTTTGTCCAAAAAGTTTTTGGTTTGTTTTTTGTTTGTTTTTAATGAAAATGCACAAATCAAAGTCTTTGAATAAAAAGAAATGGACTAAGAATAAAATGTTCTTTTTGTTAAAAACAGAGGGTCTCTTCTTTAGTTTCATCTATATACTGTTTGCACATTCATAGAACAAATTATTCCGTGGGTCCTAAAAGATCAGTGAATATGATCAAATATGCTAAATAAATAAATAAAAAACTAAAAAATAATGCTCCAGAGTGAAAAATGTGTTTTCTTGTTTCCTGTTGAGGTTATTTTTAAGTCCCAAATATGTGTGTCTGTATCTCTCTTTTTCTTTTACCTTTTCATGTTTTTTGACATATGTATTTTTTAAAATCACTCTGTCGCTCTGTCTCTCTCCCTGCAGCAAATCTGGACCAATCATCAGCAAGCAGGGGTGCATCATGTGACCTGTCTCTGTTATTCACAAAAACCAGAGTGGTGATGCAGCAGTGACTCACTGCAGTGACACTCTCTCTCTCTCACACACACACACACACACACACACACACACACACACACACACACACACACACACACAGAGCTGCTGTGGCACATCTGTGGTTTGGATTACAGACTCTTATTTCCATCATATAAATAAGATTACAACATCATCAGTTTTACAGGCTGTAACATTCATCATTAAAGGTATGCAGGTTACTGTCTGTAACCAGTATCACCAGTGAAAGTTAATGCTACCTGCAGATTTATGATACGTCCAGGGGGGCTCTGCTCTCCAGCGCCATGATGGGCGTGTCTTTAGGCTGTGTCAGGACAGATGATTGACAGGTGCAATCCTTTCCTTTCTCTTGGCTTTATCTTGAGTGTTGAAGGGACAGATTTGTTTTTATACAAACTGATATACTGCCACATTATGGTAATGTATAAAGTGTCATGTTGTGATAATGTAAAAACTGTCACTTTGTTGTAACGTAAAAAGTGTCATGTTATGGTTCTGTAAAAACTGTCATATTGTGGTAATGTAAACAGTGTCACGTGGTAACGTAAAAAAAATGTTATGTGGTAAAAGTGTCACTTTTGGTAATGTAAAAAGTGTCACATGGTTCTGTAAAAAGTGTCATGTTGTGGGAACTTAAAAAGTGTAATTTTGTGGTAATGTAAAAAGTGTAATTTTGTGGTAATGTAAAAAGTGTAATTTTGTGGTAATGTAAAAAGTGTGGTTCTTTAAAAGTGTCATGTGGTAATGTTAAAAAGTGTAATGTTGTTAGTTAGTCATGTTAAAGTAAAAAGTGTCCTTGTGAGGTCACACACACACACTCACACGCACAAGTATGGAGGGAGGGCTTAACGCTGTACAATATTTATTGTTGCTCGTACACAACACACACATATAAACACACAAGCTGGTTCCGGTTCCAGCTCTGTCTCTGTCTCTCTGTCTCTCTCTCTCTCTCGGCCCTACTGTCCGCTCTCTTCTGGACCCAGCCTACTGCAAGAGAGAACCAGAACCAGGTTACCAGCATGCTTTTATGGTTTGACAGTGATTACCTGATTCTGTCTAGCTGTCTGATTGCCGGCTGAGACACTCCCCCTCCCTCCTCCAGCAGCCGGTAACTCAACCACATCCTGCTGCCACAGTCATGTTGTGGTAACATAAAAAGTGTCACATGGTAATGTAAAAACTCATGTTGTGGTAACGTAAAAACTAATGTTGTAATGTAAAAAGTGTCACATTGTGGTAATTCTTTCAATTCAAATAAACACAAAAAGTTTGTGCTCTAGAGAAAGGATCAGCACTCAGTGAATAACCTCCTAAGCCCTACGATAAGCTATTATGGCGAGGCTTAACTATACAGACCAGTGAGCAGTGATAACTAGCATGTCTTTGGGGTCATCAGGTGGGAACCTCCTTTCACCAGTGTTTCATCTAGTTGGTCCCACGACACCTCCAGGAGGCTAGACAGTGATCTCTGGCGTCCCAGAGACACTCCCCTAATGCCAGGTCTCACTGCTCCCCGCACCAACCCAACAACCTCCTTTACCTTATTTACACATGGCTTTCTCAGCCCAAACAGCACTGCCACCTTCGTACATGCGAGCTCCAGGTAGAGACAGTGCTGATACTACCTTTCCTAGCACATTCACTATACTCTATTTCACACGCTACATAGCATAACTACAATATAAGCTAAAGTTAAAGGAGCAAAATGAACTTACAGGATCAGCAAACACACTCACCTTGCCGCATGGCCTCAAACAAAATGGATTCAAATAGGCCACTCCCACACTTAAATACTTCCTCTTCCTGGATTTCCTCCTTACTTACACATGGCTTTCTCAGCCCAAACAGCACTGCCACCTTCAACCAAACCCAGGCTCCATTCATGCGAGCTCCAGGTAGAAACAGTGCTGATACTACCTTTCCTAGCACATTCACCATATTCTATTTCACACGCTACATAGCATAACTACAATATAAGCTTACATTGTGGTAATATAAAAAGTGTCATGTTGTGGTAATGTAAAGAGTGTCACATTATGGTAACGTAAGAAGTGTCATGTTGTGGTAATGTAAAAAGTGTCACTTTGCGGTAACGTAAAAAGTGTCATGTTGCGGTAACGTGAAAAGTGTCATGTTGTGGTAACACACTAGACTTTATGTCTAGACGTCATGAGATGTCTCAGACGTGGCATAGGCTGTCATCTACTATGACACACTACACAAGATAAAATGATGGCTTATCGCGTACGACACTTGTCATTCATGAACCAACCCGACACCGTTCAACACTGCATCGGGCTATAATCAGGCTGATATCATGTAGCGAGAACCCATTATCAAAGTAAATCCCAACTCGAGATCCACTGTCGTTTGGCTATTTGCATTGGTCACTACCTTTTTAGAAAACCCCAGCCTCATCTGAGCACTGTGAGGGTACATGCCCAAAACAACACATTTGCACTCCAACCTCATCACATATTGTCGTTCGGAATGAAATAAATCTGAATGAAATCATTCAGAATTAAAGTCTTTCCAGGTAGTTTACATGGGAAATATTCATTCTGAATGAGGGTTTACACAGAGATCAGTTTAATCGCCTTTATTCAGGTCTGCGCAAGGTTTGGGGCAGGGAAGGTTTCTGATTGGATAGGGGGCGGGGCGGATGTTACATGTTTACGTTTACCAGAAGAAAACACTAGTCCTCGCTCCGGATAACAAGACGCTTGACGACGCCGTTCTTAGTGCCTTTTTCGGGCGTGTTTTGCTTATATTCTTGAAGCAGCAGTACAACAACAACCTTGTTCTGCTAATGCTTCGTCTGTTGAGGAGGAGAAGGGAGGTAGAAGGTCGACGAAAGGAGATAGAAGACCGTGCTGTGGCGAATGGAAACCGGTGAGTGCAACGAGTCCGACTGCTCTATCTCAGCCCGTTGCTATGCGCGCTATATACGTCATGGCGCCAGAAGGGCAAGGAAATGAGCATTCACAGAAAGACTGGAATGAACTTAAAGAGGAATGAGTGTATACATGCACACAAAATTCTTTCATTCGGAATGACAAATGGAATAAACCACCCCCTTTAATCGGATTTAATTTTCAATCGGAATGACCGTTTACATGACCACTTTTAATCTGAATGGCCTTTCATTCCAATTAAAAGTGGAATTAAACTGTGCATGTAAACGTACTGACTGTTAAAGGTACCCTGGGTGCCTTGATGGTTGATGTTCTGGTAAGAACTAAGAACAAACGGTCCAGTTTGTGTCGCTCCGTCACTCAGAATGAGTATTATTGAATGCACCACTCACATCATCTTCCTCCATTGTCTAAAACAAGCCAGCAGACTTGCTAGAGCTAGCTAACATCTGTGGAGAGTTGTGTTGCCTCCAGCTAGGTCCCACCAAAAAACATATTACTGTTAACTAACAGTAAAAGGGTCTGTAACTTCTGATAGGAAGCAGTACTTAGCTAACGTTACAGCCAAGACAATCATCTCTAAAAATGTATATTTGTAGTAGTCTGATATTATTTTACGAATATCTGAGAAGGTAAAAACACCATAAAGTTGCTGTTAAAGACATATTTATTATAGAAGATTTCACCCACCGAACGATGCACTACAGAGCGCTCCTGGGATGACCTTTTCTGCCAAGGCCAACTGGAAAGTTAGCGTCGCCCTGGTTCTCTCATCAAAAAGCCAACAGGATTTTTCCATTGGATATTGGATTATTGCAGAAAATAAACTCCAATTGCTGCTGATTCCTTTTTACCATTTCTAATTTGAAACACACACACAGGGAGTGGAAGTGAAGTGCCAAAATGTCAAAATATAAGCTTATTTGAGTCATTTATAGTATAGTCAAAAGGGCAATGTCAAAAAGGAATCAGCAAAAACCAAAATGGGCATTTTATTTTTCATTTTTCGTCTGGCAACAAAAAGACAAATAGACTTTGTTTTTCGTTTAAAATGACAAAAACGAAAACCCCATGGGACTTCTGTTTTCCATCTCTATACGAAAAAGGGGAAAAGCAATTGGCATAAACCAACAAAGGACTGCTTTAGACTAGTTTTTCTCTTTTTTGATCTTGTAACAAAAAAGGAGAAATGGCTTTGTTTTGTTGTTTTTTGGTGGAATTTGGTTTGTTTTGTTTTTAAATTACAAATGACTTGCGAAGTAGCCAATGATACCTGGACCTCAAGGCATTCTTGAGATATCGCATTTACAAAACGAAAGGAAGAATGTAAATACGTACGTATGTACTTACATACTTACAGACACCTCTAAACATAATGCCTCAGGTCGTTCCTATTGCTGGCAGGGAGGTATAACAAAATCCAGGCAGACGAATAAACTCCCGCACACTGACAGTGGGTCAGCTCCACACTCTCCTCCAAATATGGTCACTGCTGGCTCCAAAAATCCAAGATGGTGGTGAGGAAATAAGAGGACATAAGAGGCAACAGACACTCGACTCGTGTTGTTTATATCGGTGATTTCATTTCTATATAAAAACAATTGGCACACTTCAGTTAACCTGACTGGTTTTACATTCAGCCTTCAGACAAGAACACAGGACACAGAAAACATCCAACTCACATCAGCTGATCACCAGGTCACATGACCTGTTGCCTGCTCTGAATGTGTTGTCAATCTACTGATGCTTCTCAAAGTCAAGGATGGATTCTTCAAGGAGGCTACGTCATTAACCCTAGAACACTAACGTTGGGTGATTTTCACGCATGCGATTGTGATCATGTGATTTTCATTGTGCTGCTTTTGTCTGTCTTGTGTGGGTCCTTGGGTAGCTTCATCCTGCCCAAAGACATCACTGAAGGTAATTGTGTTTCCCTGCTCCCATACCTGTTTTTTCAACAGGCAGGTGTTCGGGTGATTTTAGTGTTTGAGGGTAAAATATTTTTCGGGTGGATTTTAGCTGAAGTTAGTGTTTTTTGTATTAATTATCATGCCAACAAGTGAGTAAAACACAGCTAAGTTTCCTTTATGTTGGCAATCATTAGCTATATTTCTTATTTGATACGAAAGCTAAGTTATCCCTAATTTTTCACTAATTTTAGAGCCTTTTTATAGGGTCCCCCCATGATACCTTTTTTTCATTTTATGATACATTGTATAGGAGGAAATATAAGACGAGTACTTCAATTTGCCAGGTATTGTTGAACTTTAATATATTTGGATGAGAAGTACATTATATCGGGTAAAATATACCCGACGTTAGTGATGCTGTTACTAATTGTAACATTAGTGTTCTAGGGATAAATCCTGCTGATAGACTGTTCCAGTGTCAAAGATCCTTCGAATTCTACCACGAGTCCTTTCTTCATGGAATTTACAACAGTGCATGTGTGTATACTCAGCGGGTATGAAGTACCCACAATTCTTTCCACATGATTTCCCAGCAGGACCTCTGCAGTGATGCACACCTGGGCACTCACTTCAGTGCTAGGAAGGAGTCTTGTCTAGCCTTTGTAGGACCTGTTTTACCAAGGACGCATTGCTGACTTTGAGAAAACCATATGAGTCTGTCTCTAAGGTGCAGCTGCTGAACTGTACTTCCCACAATGCAACAAGGGTCAAAGGTGATTCTGGCCTGCAGGTGTTCAAGATGGCCTCTGATAGTTTTTGTGACGATAATTACTTGACAGGAATTTAACGACCTTGAACTGTAGTTTAAGGTTAAAGCCCGTCACCAGTCCGCGGTACTTCTATTTAACGGTTCACGTTCTTTCTGAAACAGAGAATGGAGGTGTGGTTAATGGTCTGTCGTAATCTGTTACCCTAGCAACCAGACTGTATTGTCGGTTTAATCAGACCACAAATGAGAGAAGAATAAGTATGGCACACCGACTCCAGAGGCAGGGTGTCGTTTGGCTGCTGTTGCACCGCCGCATACCAGCCGTAGTGCACCGCAGGAAGGATAGACATGTTACTGAGGTCCACACACCATCCATCTGCACCCACAGATCACCAGCCAGCCAACGTTGGGCTGTTGGTTAGCGTCTGCTGCCCTAGTCAGAGTGGTGTGTCCTGTACAGTTGCCCCTTGTCGGCCCCCATCGGCTTTTTTTTTTTTGGTTGATTCAGCATGTTGACTCGGCGTATGCGAATGCAGAGCTCGCAGAAGAAACAGAAGTGAGGAAAGTAATCAAAGAGCTAAAGTCCAGAGGGAGTGAGGCCAAATCAAACTTGTTCCATGAGGTAAGATTATTGTTCCTCTTTAACAGAAGGGTTTTCTGATGGTTTTTGCTACTGTTAATTGGCACACGGCTCTGTTCTTTCTACACTGGATTGTGTTGCTAATGTGCTAATTGGCTAACTAGCATCAAGGTGGCCTTCCCGTTTCTCTTTTTGAAAGAATGAGAAATCCAGACTGCCGCCGTTTGTTGGTGTGGAGAGTTTTTTCCTCTCACGCAGGTGCAGAACGTACGTGCTGGTTGACCGTCACCTGGAGTCTTTGCAGAATGCACAAAAAAAAGTAATATTTGACCTGAAATACAATGAAATCACAACATATTATTGAAGAATAAACTGCCGGCAACCTTTTTATTTTAGAAAGTTAACTGCATTCATTAGTTTGAAAGCGCCTTACCATCTCCTGGCTGTATGAGAGCAACAAAATAATGGGGAAGCGGAGAGCTCAGCTGCTTTGTTTTAATGTCTCCTCCTGCTGAAACGCTTTGTGTGTGATCAGGGCCTAATGCAGCAGCTTGTGTTGGTCAGCTAGTCTTGTTTGTTAACGTTACTGCTGATCGCTCCTCTTCTCTATTAACGTTACGCATTCACAAGATACTTCACGTTCGCATTGCCAATGTGAATATTTAGACATTCAATTAAAATATGTTGCAAATATTGCCTTTTGTGAAGCTGAACAACAAGTTAACTCCAGCGTGTCCACGCTGTACACTGTTCAGGTGCTGCACTGTGCTCAAAGTTGAGTTCTGCTCCAATAGTTCCGTCAGCGTCACCTCATTAACAAGCATTTAGACAATCAACCAGGGTTTCCCGCACATTTTCATGTACAAAATATCAAAACTTTTCCATGACCTATGATAAGAAAAATTATTTTTTTGTTAAACTTGCTCAGCATCACATCAGATTCAAGCTCTAATAAGGAACGAAGAAGGTAAACATGGAACGCAGTATGAAAATCAAGAAATCTACTGGGCGCTACATTACATTGACAACTACAGCAAATATATTTGCTGTTATGTCACATTACTGTGACAGTTTCACAAAATTTCATGACTGATTTTACGAGGTGATGAAATTGTGTGATTGGAAATTATATTTTTGAATTTTAGGTTTGTATCTTTCACATCAGTGCTCTGCTACAACAAATGGTCGAGACAAAACAGCAGCACACAATTAACCCACAGACTGTTGACCTGATTTATACAATTCAAACTGATGTCAGGAATACTTGAAAATGAGTCTTTCACAAAAATTCTATCTTTCAGCTTTTTGTCCGAAATGTTGTTTCTTTTTTATGAAAATGCACAAATTCAAGTGCTGAATAAAAAATAAACGGAATGAGAAAAAAAATGTGTTTTTTGTGGCTCAGAAGGTCTCTTTAGTTTCATGTATATACTGTTTACATCTTCATATAAGAAAAAATTCTGTGGGCCTACAAATATTCTTGAATAAGATCAAAAATACTGGCGCTGACTGGAAACTTGAAAATAACACTCTGGTGGGGAAAGGGTTAAAGACCAACTTAGCGAGGACTTTGTTAAGGTCCTAAGAATTCAGTTGCAACAACCAGACTTATGCCTAGTGTTAACCATGCCCGGTTTTAGCGGCGTCTTCATCTGAAGGCCCAGCAACTTTGACTGCAGGTTACACCTCATGGACCAGCAGTGTGTTGAAAGCATTGAGCCCTGTCTAGTTCAGTCAAACTCCAGCTGGTTTGCCCCCTCAGTGCGGTTCGTTTGTGCAGGTGTGAACACAGCAAAACAACCGGACCGAGGTGGTCTCAGTCCGGTTCCAAAGGAACTCTGGTGCGGTTGGTTTGTGGTGAGAAGGTGTTCCGACCTGGGTCTGAACCAACCTCTGGTCCACAACTCTAGGTCTGAAAGGACCCTGAATGTGCTGCTGCTGACCAGCTAATTATCTCACTATCCAGCTTGATAACAGACGTTAGCAGCGCACCTTTTCGAGGTAAACATTTATTTGGTCACAAGGTCAACAAGCTGAGGTAAGGACAGTTTATGTTTGTACGTCAGCTAGACAAAAAGCAGCCTATAACAGAAAAGCTAATGTTGCTTGCTGTTGAACATTTGTAGCTCTTGTCAATCTAGCTGCTGATTTATAGAAACAGTTGAGATTCTGACTTATCGTCTGTTCCTGACTAGGCGTAATATTTACACCTGGTCTTAGCGAGAAGAAGGCTTAAGCCTGGATGGAGCAACCAGACCATGAAGATTAATTTGAGATGTAGCTCAGAAGTGTGTGTACAGTTTTTTGGTCATATGTCTGCAATAAACATTGAATGGAAAAAGTGCATCGTTTGTACAGGTGTAAATCACCAGTTTTATCACGATATGGTACTACATGGAGTCCAGGGGCGATTGCTCTGAGACAACAAGGGAGGCTGAACTTCCCCTAAAATTTCATAGAAGAAATGGTCAAATATGCACGATTGAATTTACATGTTCAAACGTCAGCTGTTTATCACCAGTTTTCAAACGCGACCTCCCTGTCATACATTCTCGTGTCAGCACGGTGGACGCGGAGCCTCCAAGCATTCCTATGAGACAGCGCTGAGCAGGTTTTTTTCATGCAGCAAAGCGAGATGTCATTGGATAAATGCAACAAAATCGTCACTTCCAGGGAGGCTCAGCTTCCCTGGGACCTGATGGAGCGGTAGGCGGGAGAGGACGCTCGGTGTCTGCATGATGATTGGAGGAATTGTCTAAAAGGCCGAACCCCTTTGTGACTGACAGCGCTTTGGAAATACACACCTGTATTTCCTCTGAAATCCAAAATATTTCCACACTGCTGAGTTATTCAAGTCAATAATGCTGCTGTTTTACAGTTAGACAGAATTTCAAAATAAAAAGTATCCTAAAGATGATGATATGGATCGATGTTTTTCACTTTGCATCACTGAAATGATGTCGAACCAGATCAATGGATCGTTACACCCCTGATATTCTGTGCCTAAAAACTGTGTGGGACTAACATAAAGTGGACATATTTGTAAAGGGGAGACTCATGGGTACCCACAGAACCCATTTCATGTCAGATGACTTGAAATTTGGAGTACAATTTTGATTGATGAAAAGTATAAAGTATTTTTCTAACATTTAAAAAACATATCTTACATCTTATTAAAATTTGTCTGACATTTTATTTCTTTTTTTTTTCTGACATTTTATTAATATTTGTTGGAAATTTTTTTCAGGCGTTTCATTAATCATTTTTTCGGACATATTATTAATATTTATTCCGCACATATTATCAGTATTTGTTGGACATTTTATTTATTTTTTCCACAGTTTACTAATATCTGTCGGACATTTTAGAAATACTTTTTCGGACATTTTATTAATATTTGTCGGGCATTTAAAAAAAAAATCTGACATTTTATTAATATTTTAAATAATAAATGTTATGTACAGACTTAAATTGCATCACAATTAAAGCGTCAATGCTAACAACCATAATTTTTACTTATTCCCTGATTTTTCCAGGCCTGCAAAATGTGATTGTGAAATTCCATGACCTTTTCCAGGTTTTCCATTACCTTGGGAATCGATTGCCAAATCGTACAAGAATCGATTATTTCCCGTGATCAAACGCAACGAAAACCTCATGTTTGTTTTGTATCTTGAATATTGTAGTTTATAAACCACAGTGGAACCAACAGGTTCTGTGGGGCTCCAGGTCAAAGGTCATTAAGCTCCCCGAGCCTTCGATCAATCAGATCGCCGCATGTCTTCGGACTCCATTGGAGCCGCGGAAGCTCTCACCAATTCTCCGCTCAACAACATTCAGCTTTTGCTTTGTCTGATTTTCTTATGATGTGAGTTTCTGGATGTTTTCTGTTTCTGTTGATGATGTCGTCAATAAATCAATAGATCAGTTAATCAATAGATCAATAAATCAATAAATCAGTCTTCGCTGTCTTTGGCGATGCGACTGAAGGAAATAAGGCTGGAGATGGTTACTTATGTGGTCTACATCCACGATGGAACAATCAGAAGATACTGTTGGTGTGTGTTGACAGCATGCAGTTAAAGTGAGCTAGTGTCCAGTCGGAGTTCACCGTCCATCCCACTGTGGGTCAGACGCCTGACTGCTCGTCAATCTCCACGGTAACGCCGTTAAAGCTGTAGCCGCTGTTACATTCAGACCTTTAGAGGGTTGACGGCTGCTGGGCGAGTCTCATGAACAAACACTGGGGTCTCCTCTCCGTCTCTCTGTCTGTGTCTTCTTTCATCTCCTGTCCTAACGATCCAGGTCTTCAATCCTGTTCCCTCCGTTGTTCTCCTTCTCCTCCTCCTCCTCCTTTTTTTCCCCTTCCTTCTCCTTCTCCTCCCTCGCCCTCTCCCTGGCTCCGCCCTGGTTCTTTAGGTCCTGGAACACCTCGGTGAAGAAGTGCGGGTCGGCATTGATCCGCAGCATGTCGGTGCTCAGACGCTCAATCAGCTCCAGCACCCGCTCCCAGAATGCATCGCGGCTGGACTCCACCAGGAAGGGCTTGAGCGGGTACGAGATCTCGTTGCCAAGGTACGAGTAGCCCAGGTAGAGACAGATGAGGAAGGTGGCGTGGAGCTCCTGCTCTGAGGACGTGTCCTCGTCCACCGCCTCCCTGCACAGCAGGTACACGAAAACCAGACTGGCAGGACTGATGAAGCACTGGTCCTGCAGGGGGACAGGACAACGGGAATTACAGAGACAAGAGTACTACTACTGCAGACACAGAGACTGGACAGAGACTGGACATTGAGTATTACACAGAGCAGAGTACTCTTTTTACCAAAAGAGAGGCACAGAGACACAAGGACACAGAGACACAGGGACAAAGAGACACAAGGACACAGGTTCATCAGGACGCAGAGACACCTGGACACTGACCTGCCAGCCTTGTACCAGCAGTGCTCGGTCAACGTTTCTGAACCACAGGACGATCTGATTGGACGAGAGCTCCTTCAGTTTGACACAACGATGACACAGGAAGTCAGACAGGCAGCGAAGGAGCTCGCCTGTGGACGCCTGCAGAGGACAGGAGACGAGGATGTTATTAGTCTATTAAATAAGTAAAACCTTCAATTTAAATTGTACAAACCTTTAAAAAACTTTAAAGTGACAGATTTTTTGTGTTAACATGTTTAATTTGTCGATGACGTGCAAGTGATTTTGAATCAAAACTGTTTAAGTATTTAAAGAATGTGAAATTTACCCAGCTGGTGCCGGACATCAACATGAGGTATGAAAGACGTTGGACACTGTCGTCGAACGATGATACATTTTGGTTGGAATGAAAATGAGGTCGATAATATTTTAAATGTCCAATGACGTTAGAATTTCATGAAAATGACATTTGTCAGATGTTGGGTTTTGTTCTCCATAATTTACGACTAAATGTCGTTGTTCTACGTCAGGGTGATTTTGGCATGAGACAACTGGAACATGCTGGATTTCGGTCACTTAGCAACAACATAAAACCAACAAAATGTCAACGTAATTTGTCATCAGTACTTTACGGCAGTATTCTATGTTGGCGTTAGAACTAAATATATTGTCATTGTTTTGTTTATTTGTGTTGTTTTTTTCGTGATATTCTTGTTGGATAATAATGTTAGAACATCAGTTAGTGTGGACGTTAACATTATGACGTTTTGCAGATGTTGATTTTTTTTTTCCCCATAACTACTGACTAATTGTCGTTATTCTTTGTCAAGGTGATGTTGGTGTGACAGGACTGGAAGACACTGGATTTTGATCATTAAAAAACACTACTTAACACCAACAAAATGTCAACGTCGTCTGTCGTCAGTATTTTACGTCATTATCAGAAGTTGTCTTGACATTAAATTTTGGTCACCTGACCTCAAAACCTAAAATCAAACAAATATCAACGTCTTCAAATGTCTTGAAGTAGAATGACAACATTATGGAGAACACAAATGGCGTAATGTTAACTTCCACACAACATGAAATTCTAACGTCAACAGACATTTAAAATATCATCAATATCAAAAATGTATATATTTTATTGATATTTTTTCTCTATCATTTACAACTAAATGTCATTATTCTACATCAAGATGATTTTGGCATGAGACGTTACAAAGACGTCACTTAACAACACAACTTAAAACCAACAAAATATCAATGTCATGTGTCGTCAGTGTTTTACGTTAAATGACATGTCATGCTAATGTAAAATTTTGGTCACCCGGCGTCACAACCTTAATTCAACCACACAACAGCATCTCACCATGCTGCCCAGCTGGCCCACGGCCGACCTTCAACATTGAAATGTGGTTTAAATGATGTAAATTGTTGTTTCAACATTGAAACAATGTTTAATTCTGATGGCTGTCAAAAGGATAACAAAATTCTCATAAATCAACATTGAAATTTCAAAAAAATGTATTGTAACGTTGAGACAGTTTTGAAACCACATCTAAAGTTTATGATAAAACATTGTAAAATCAACATCGATTCATCTTTCAAAATCAAAACATAATTCAACAGTAATGCAACCATGGTGTTTGACATTGATTCAGCAGTGAATACACATTAGATGCCAGCTGGGTAAATAAAGCATGAAATTATTGAGTTTTCTCTGATCTTTTTTTTTCTTCTAATATTTGTACGTTGATCACTCTTTTTTTTAACTGAATGACATTGCAGCTCTGATGTCACTGATGAGGTCATTTATTTATTTGTTTTGTCTATTCTTTTTATTGCTACATTTCTTTCTTTCTTTTTTTTTTTTTTACATTTTACATATTTGTAGTGTACGGTTTGAACACACGCGCACGCACGCGCGCGCGCGCTCACACCCACCTGCACCACCACCCTCCGCGGTGAGATGATCAGGTCCGGCCTCCCCACGTTTGGGTTCTGGGTATGATCCGGGACGGTGGGGACGGGCACCGGGATGGGTCCGTGTCTGTGTCCGGCCTTGAGTGCTCTGTGACGGCTGTCGGTGGCCGCCTGCTCCCGCTGCCCCCGCTGCACGTGCCCGGGCTCGGACACCGCGGGTTTCACCTTCTTCCCGCCCTTCCTCTTGGCTCGCGCGGCCACGAGGCGCTTCTTCCAGCTCAGCGCGTGCAGCAGCACCGGATGCCGCGTCTTCGTCTTCTTCGTCTTCTTCTTCTTCTCCTTTCCGTCCTTCTCTTCCTCCTCCTCCTCCTCCTCCTCCTCGCGGTGCTCCGGCGGCTTCTGCACCGCGAGCTCCGCGAGCTTCTCCGGCCCTCGAGCCGCGGCTTTCCGCGAGCCCGGAGACAGAGACAGCACCGTTCCCATGACGACAAGCAGACCGAGAGGCGCGAGGCTCTCTGCAGCAGCAGCAGCGGAGGAGAAGCTGTCTGTCTGTCCCTCTGTCTGTCCTTCTGTCCGTCTGTCCGCTCCAACCGTAAATGAAAGGTTACAGATAAAACTCCATCATGGAGACAGAAGAGACACGAGCCGGCAGCCTCATCACCCCTCCACCTATCTGTCTCTCTGTCCCGGTGTGGTGGCTCCGTGTGCCCCCCCTCCGTCTCCACCTGTCTCTCTGTCTCTGTGACGCAGACTGATGGACTGAAGCAGGGTGGGCGGGGCTCCTGCAGAGACGCTGTCCGCGGTGCTGAGCGCCTTTAAAACTGCAGTGAGGACCATTAAAGGACCGTTCCACTCATTTTTATCACCATCATCATCATCATTATTGTTGTAATAATTATTTTACACACTGAGTTATGGTTGCAGCAGGAGCAGAGATATCGTACACAGTCCTATTCTGTATCAAACCCTGACGCCTACATTACCCACAGTGCACCTCTCCCTCTGACATGTATCCTGCAGCAGAGATGACTGTCACGTCTCTCCACCTCCACCTCTCCACACTCTTTTACTTTTCAAACTCGTAGCCTGTGACCGACGCTGCCTCAGGTGACATCACTCGAGGCCGTCGTCTCACAGCGGCCCACATTTCCCAGCATGCTAGACTGAGTAGTTTGTAGTTGGTGTGAGTTGCTGCTCTCAGTGTTTGCTGTTGTCCGTGGTGTGTCTGCTCAGGGGGGGTGTTCCATCAAGCAGGCTAAAAGCAAATCCAGGCTTAAATGTCCAAGTCTGGCTAATATGAGCCAGAGTTCTGTTCCACTGAAGAAGTTCCTGGTGCTATCTGGGGGGCAGGAACTTTACAGGAACGTCCTCCCGCACGGCCCTCTCAACCGCCGTGTCTCCACTGAGAGGGCGGAGTAGGACGCAGGTTCCTGTAAAGTTACCGGGCTCTGGAAGTGACGTAATCATTGCGCGACCATTTTGACCGGGGCGACGCGGCAAAGAAACAAAGAAGAACAACAAAGAAGAAGAAGCAGAAGTACAAAGCAGAAAGACGATTATCAACATGGAAGGAGCTGAGGTGGTTGCTGGGTTTCTGGCGTGTCTCTTCATTTACATGGCGGTGGAAGCTATGAACGAGAGGAGAAGACGTCTCGCTTTCTGTTGACTTGAGTATATCCAATCAGCACCAAGTAATCCCCAAGCCCAGGAGTTTCTTGGGGCCGTTCTGAGTACCTACTCCGAGGCAGGGACTTGTTTAGCCCCTGTAAAAGTTCCTGAACTCTGTCCTTCAGGTGTGGTTCGGCCCTCATGGCTCCTTGAGATGAATTTCTTTTCACTGTTTAATGTATTTTAGAACAACGTAAATACTGTTACCACCTGGTGGATGTAAACACAGGCCTAAAGATAATTTCATACTGTAACTGCCGAGTTAACACATTCATGTGAATCAGGCTGAGTTCAGTTTAACCGGCCGCCGTTACCAAGAGCTGTTCTGTTTATATTGCATACTGAGTATCACAGAGTACTGGAGTACTTTAGCTACTGAGTATAACAGAGTACTGAAGTACTTTAGCTACTGAGTATAACAGAGTACTGGAGTACTTTAGCTACTGAGTATAACAGAGTACTGAAGTACTTTAGCTACTGAGTATAACAGAGTACTGAAGTACTTTAACTACTGAGTATCACAGAGTACTGAAGTACTTTAACTACTGAGTATCACAGAGTACTGAAGTACTTTAGCTACTGAGTATAACAGAGTACTGAAGTACTTTAACTACTGAGTATCACAGAGTACTGAAGTACTTTAACTACTGAGTATAACAGAGTACTGAAGTACTTTAGCTACTGAGTATAACACAGTATTGAAGTACTTTAACTACTGAGTATAACAGAGTACTTAAGTACTTTAACTACTGAGTATCACAGAGTACTGGAGTACTTTAACTACTGAGTATAACAGAGTACTGGAGTACTTTAACTACTGAGTATCACAGAGTACTGGAGTACTTTAACTACTGAGTATAACAGAGTACTAAAGTACTTTAGCTAGTCAGTATCACAGAGTACTGGAGTACTTTAACTACTGAGTATAACAGAGTACTGAAGTACTTTAGCAACTGAGTATCACAGAGTACTGAAGTACTTTAGCTACTGAGTATCACAGAGTACTGGAGTACTTTAACTACTGAGTATAACAGAGTACTGAAGTACTTTAGCAACTGAGTATAACAGAGTACTGAAGTACTTTAACTACTGAGTATCACAGAGTACTGAAGTACTTTAGCTACTGAGTATCACAGAGTACTGAAGTACTTTAGCTACTGAGTATCACAGAGTACTGGAGTACTTTAACTACTGAGTATCACAGAGTACTGAAGTACTTTAGCTACTGAGTATCACAGAGTACTGGAGTACTTTAACTACTGAGTATCACAGAGTACTGAAGTACTTTAACTACTGAGTATCACAGAGTACTGGAGTACTTTAACTACTGAGTATAACAGAGTACTGAAGTACTTTAGCTACTGAGTATAACAGAGTACTGAAGTACTTTAACTACTGAGTATAACAGAGTATTGAAGTACTTTAACTACTGAGTATCGCAGAGTACTGAAGTACTTTAGCTACTGAGTATATCAAAGTACTGAAGTACTTTAGCTACTGAGTATCACAGAGTACCGAAGTACTTTAACTACTGAGTATCACAGAGTACCGAAATACTTTAACTACTGAGTATCACAGAGTACTGAAGTACTTTAACTACTGAGTATCACAGAGTACTGGAGTACTTTAACTACTGAGTATCGCAGAGTACTGAAGTACTTTAGCTACTGAGTATATCAAAGTACTGAAGTACTTTAGCTACTGAGTATATCAAAGTACTGAAGTACTTTAGCTACTGAGTATCACAGAGTACCGAAGTACTTTAACTACTGAGTATAACAGAGTACTGAAATACTTTACTGAGTATCACAGAGTACCGAAGTACTTTAACTACTGAGTATCACAGAGTACTGAAATACTTTAACTACTGAGTATCACAGAGTACTGGAGTACTTTAACTACTGAGTATCACAGAGTACTGGAGTACTTTAGCTACTGAGTATATCAAAGTACTGAAGTACTTTAGCTACTGAGTATCACAGAGTACCGAAGTACTTTAACTACTGAGTATCACAGAGTACTGAAATACTTTAACTACTGAGTATCACAGAGTACTGAAGTACTTTAACTACTGAGTATCACAGAGTACTGGAGTACTTTAACTACTGAGTATCACAGAGTACTGGAGTACTTTAACTACTGAGTATAACAGAGTACTGAAGTACTTTAGCTACTGAGTATAACAGAGTACTGAAGTACTTTAACTACTGAGTATAACAGAGTATTGAAGTACTTTAACTACTGAGTATCACAGAGTACTGAAATACTTTAACTACTGAGTATCACAGAGTACCGAAGTACTTTAACTACTGAGTATCACAGAGTACTGAAATACTTTAACTACTGAGTATCACAGAGTACTGAAGTACTTTAACTACTGAGTATAACAGAGTACTGAAATACTTTAACTACTGAGTATCACAGAGTACCGAAGTACTTTAACTACTGAGTATCACAGAGTACTGAAATACTTTAACTACTGAGTATCACAGAGTACTGAAATACTTTAACTACTGAGTATCACAGAGTACTGAAGTACTTCAGTGTAACGTATTACTTTGGAGGATCACCATAATAACTATGTATATTTATATTTTTATTCATTAATTTGTGTGTGTGTGTGTGTGTGTGTGTGTGTGTGTGTGTGTGTGTGTTGGTGGGCGGGGCCTGTGGCAGCAGCAGGCTCATTGTCTGAGGAGGCAGAGGGACAAAGAGGGGGAGGCCGAGTCTGTCTCTTTCTTCATGTGGGGGAGGAGAGGGGGAGGATTAACCGGCTCATCTGCGACACGCGCTCACACACAGCACGTATTTCATATCAACACTCACACACACACACACACACACACACACAGACACACACACACGGCGACCGAGCTTCATCTGGATCAGCATCAGCACCATCCTCCTGCTCCTCCTCCTCCTCCTCATCATCATCATCAGCGGCGGCGGCGGCGGCGGAGAGGACGGTAGACAAAGAGACACGGAGACAGAGACAGACAGACAGGCCGGAGGTGGAGGGACTCGGTCCTCACCGTCTGACGGGAGACAGACAGACACAGGGCGACAGACAGGAGACAGAGACAGAGACAGGCCTTCGCCGCCTCCACCGCCCGTCTCTGTTCCCTGTGTGATGGCCGACCACATGTTCCCGCTGCTGCTGCTGCTGTGTGTGTGCTGAGTGTGTGTTGTTGCAGGTGGGTGTGTTCGGTGTGTGTGTGTGTGTTCGCTGTCCGGTGTGTGTTATGGGGAACGCGGAGAGCATGGAGAGCCAGCTGGCGGTGATCCGGTCCAGAGCCGCTCCGGTCCGACTCCCGATGCCCGACCCGGCCGAGCTGGAGGAGAGGTTCTCCATCGCACTGGTAATCCACACACACACACACACACACACACACACACATTGGGTACATACATGATACACATGTTCATGCAACCCCAGGCTTTAAATTCCACTTCCTGTCTGATGTCTGATATGAGCTGCTGTGAATCAATGTATCGATCTGAGCTGATGTTTATTATTTCTTGATATTTTTTATTATTTTTGATATTTATTATTTATTTCTTTATTTTTTTATTAATGTTTAATTATTTTTTATTTTGTCATAATTTTATTATTTTAACTACTTTTTCTATTATTTTATTTAAAAATGTATAATTTTCTTATTGCATTTATTATTTTATTTATTTTTATGGTTGCAAATGGTAAAGTGACCTGCACTTGTGTGGCCCCTCTCTAGTCATTTGGCCACTTTGGTCACTTTCACACACTGGTGGCCGAGGCGACCATACAAGGTGCCTCCTACCACTCAGTTTTTAACACACACACACACACCAATGGAACAGCCATCAGGAGCAAGTGGGGATTCAGTATCTTGCTCAAGGATGCCTTGACTTGCAGATCGGAGTAGCCCAGGATCGAACCGATCCGATTTAAGATCTTTCGATTGGACGACCCGCTCTTATGACATTATGATTATAACATTATGGTGTTTTGCAGACATCGGGGGTTTAGGGTGGAGGCAGTGTGATGGCACAGTAACAATTGATATTCAGGGTGAAAGATAAACTTCATAAACTCTAATCATTCATTAAATGGTTTTAAATGTAACTTCTGTGTCTTTCAGAATTCAATGAACCTGCCTCCGGACAAGGTGCGTCTGCTGCGTTCCTACGACAACGACAAGAAGTGGGAGCTGATCTGTGACCAGGTGGGTGGTGCTAATAAAGTTTAAAGTTTGAATCAGTTCCTAACTGAGGAAGCAGCCTCACAGAGGTCATAGACCTATTAGACGTCCTGCTGTATACACTCACTGGCGACTTTATTACGTACGCCTCTTCAACTGCTCGTCAACGCAATCAGCCAATCAGGTGTCAGCAGCTCATTAACATTTAGTCATGTAGACATGGTGAAGACGAGCTGCTGAAGTTCAAACGGAGCATCAGAATGATGAAGAAAGGTGATTGAAGTGACTTTGAACGTGGCATGGTTGTTGGTGCCAGACGGGCTGCTCTGAGTATTTACTGGGATTTTCAGCACAGCCATCTCTAGGGCCATGCTCAGGTGGTACTAAGAAAATCTCACCCACACCATTACACCACCAGCCTGAAGCGTTAATACAAGGCAGGATGGATCCATGCTTCCATGTCGTTTATGCCAAATTCTGACGCTACCATCTTCTGATGGCTACTTCCAGCAGGATAACGCACCATGTCACAAAGCTCACATCATCTCAAACATGACAATGAGTTCACTGTACTCCAATGGCCTCCACAGTCACCACATCTCAGTCCAATAGAGCACCTTTGGGATGTGCTGGAACGGGAGATTCTCATCATGGATCAACTGTGTGATGTCATCATGTCAATATGGACCAACATCTCTGAGGAATGTTTCCAGCACCTTGTTGACTCTGTGACATCAAGAATTAAAAAGGGGGTCCAACCTGGTACAAAGTGGCCACTGAGTGTTTGTAGATATACTGCAGTTATATTTAATTTATACTTCAGTGCTACTTTAATGTTACTTCTACAAAGTCAAGGCAGGATACCCCAGACCCCCAGGGACCACCAGGTGGTTTGGGTTATGTTGCAATCCTGGTTTTACAAATGAGAATTCGTACCAGTGACAGTAAATGAAGATGGACGACGCGTCTCTGCTAATATCCCAGATACAGCTGCTGCCATCTTGCGCTGATGACGTAATTAGGAGCCAGAGTCTGCACAGTAGTGATCTCTGCGGTATCGAGTTCCCGCCCATACTCAGGTCTGACCAATTTCAAGCCAAAGAACGGATTAAAACCAAACTTATTAGAAGAATGACAACTTAAACAAACACTGGTTTATAAGAACTACCTAAAATGGAAAAACTTCCTTCGAGTTTTTTATTTGGTCCATGTTCAATCCACAAACATGGAGGCCATTTCATGCACTACCCACCCAAACACTGTCATAAACCAAGTACCCCACGTCATGACAGAGGCACTCCCGGAAGGCAATGGCCCCCTAGCAAGACAGTGTATTGTGCCATATCATAAAAACTGTTCAGGAATGGCCTGAGGAATCTGACATAGACCTCAGGGCATCAACCTGGCCTCCGAATTCCCAGATCCCAATCTGATCAAGCATTCATAGAACATGTCGGTACCCCAGAGGTACCCCTGATCCACAGTGGAGCCTTCTTGGGTCAAAGTTGTTGAGGCACGGACACAGGGTCTCTTGGGTGTCCTGTGGTGTCTGGTACCAAGGCGTTGGCAGAGGATCCTTTTAGTCCTGTGGGCTACCAGGCGGCATACTGGTACGTGCCACTGATGCTCGATCAGATTAGGATCTGGAGAATTCAGAGGCCAGGTTGACATCTTGAGATCTTTGTTATGTTCTTTGTGCCATTCCTGAATAGTTTTTGTGATGTGGCATGGTGCATTGCTCTGCTGGGGGGCAGCTGCCATCGAGGAGTGCTGTTGCCATGAGGAGGAATATTTGGTCTGTGATGGTGTTTGGGCGGGTGGAGTGTGCCAGGACCCAAAGTTTCCCAGCTGAACATTGCATTGTTACAAGATAATCAATGTTGTTCAGCCAGCATTTGTTTGTGGGGCCCCTGTGGGTAGTGGGCCCCATATGAGATTGTCCATGGGTTCCATATTGGCCACATGCCAATTGCCCACATGGGTGGGTTTACTCAAGTGGGCCTCACATGGGTTATGCCAGGGCTACCAGGTACCAAGCAACACATTCTCACTCTGCACTCGTCACATACTGGCGCATGGTCTGTGTACTTTTAACGTTTACATATGATGTGCTAGGGATCCCGGGTGTGAATGTTGTTGATGTTCTTGGACGCCGTGTCGACTTACACCTTTTGAAGGCATTGTGTCTTTTCGAAAAACACCTCCATTTTCACAGGCAATTTCGGCAACACACGCACATGGTTAGGTTTAAGCAACAAACAACAACTACAGCACTACTGCGAGAACTAAATTAGATCTACGTCTAGAACCACAATACTGCTACGATAAGTACGATACTCCTAATACTACACTATATCAACCGCCAGAACTAGAGCTTGAACCAGGTCAGATTGTCACCAGTATACTGGTGTTTTCTGTTTGTACTGGAACTTCAATACTACCACTAGAGCTGCAGACCATCTACTACTAGAACTATAAATTCATTTAAGAATTAGCTCAACCTTAAACGTCTACAGCAGTAAATTATAACACGCATTAAAGCGATATTAATACAAAGCTATAACACTGACATTATCATTTTAATGCAGAGTGAGTAGTTGTTAATAATTTACTTACATACTGTGTAATGTTTTGAATGCATAACGTAAAGGAATACTTTACGTTTTTTTATAGAAAAAATGTACCCTTTGGACAGTTTTGATGACGTTACTCACTGGTTGTTCATCTCGATCTCCACACGTCAGACCCTCCTGAACGGATGTTGACGTCATCGTTGTCAATTTTGTGACAGATTTTCTGCTCTCCTCCTTCTTTCTCCTTTTCTCAGCTCCACTGGGGTAACTTCTTTGCATTTCTCTCACCTTCGTCATTGACTTCTTCTTTTCTCCTCTCCTCTTCTCCGCGCCAAGCCGTTTGTTTTGCTGCTGTCTTCCTGAATCCTTTCGGCACATGCGCAGTAAGATGGACTAGTCCAATGTAGTGGGGACTGAAGGGGGACGCATATAGTGCAATAAGCATCCTGCTGGCATTTTAGCGTAAGGATTTTAATGAAAAACATAAATAATGTTTACAAATAAGAAAAAACTAGATTAACCATAAAGGCAGAAACTTGGGGCCCCAGGCAACCGCCTAGTTTGGCCTAATGTTAAGTCCGCCTCTGCCTAGAACTACACTATATCTACCACCAGAACTACACCTTGGATCAGGTCACATTGTCACCAGTATACTGGTGTTTGTACTGGAACTACAATACTACTACTACTACCGGAACTACAATACTTCTACGACTAGAACTACAATACTACTACTACTACTACCGGAACTACAATACTTCTACTACTAGAACTACAATATTACGACTACTAGAACTACAATACTACTACTAGAACTACAATACGACTACTACCAGAACTACAATATTATTACTACAACTACAATACGACTACTACTAGAACTACAAAACTACTACTAGAAGAACTACAATATTACTACTACTAGAACTATAATATTACTACTACTACTACCGGAACTACAATATTACTACTACTAGAACTACAATACTACTACTACTACTACTACTACTACTAGAACTACAATACGACTACAACCAGAACTACAATATTACTACTAGACCTACAAAACTACTACTACTAGAACTACAATATTACTACTACTACTTGAACTACAATATTACTACTAGAACTACAATAGTACTACTACTAGAACTACAATAAGATTACTACTAGAACTATAATATTACTACTACTAGAACTACAATATTACTACTACTAGACATACAAAACTGCTACTACTAGAACTACAATATTACAACTACTAGACATACAAGACTACTACTACTAGAACTACAATATTACTACTACTAGACATACAAAACTGCTACTACTAGAACTACAATATTACTACTACTAGAACTACAATACTACTACTACTAGAACTACAATATTACTACTGGAACTACAATACTACTACTAGAAATATAATAAGACTACTACTAGAACTACAATATTACTACTAGAACTACAATACTACTACTAGAACTACAATATTACGACTACTACTAGAACTACACTATTACTACTAGAACAATATTACTACTACTAGAACTACAATATTAATACTACAGAACTACACTATATCTACCACCAGAACTGCAGTGTGAATCAGCTCAGGTTGTCGCCAGTGTACAGGTGATTTTGTTTGTCTGTTTGTTGTTTGTTTTTTTTCCCTATGAAACTGGCATTGTGACCTCACATCACATCACAAGGGTTTGAAACTACAACTGATAAACTACGAACTACAACCGACAATTGAAAATACAATTTTCAACTAAACAACTAGAAATGACAACTGAAAACAACCTCAAACCTGAGGTGGGGGTTTCACACCCTGGGGTGGGGGGGCCCTTATGTAGGGAGTTTGCATGTTCTCCCTGTGTCAGCGTGGGTTTCCTCCAAGTGCTCCGGTATCCTCCCACAGTCCAAAGACATGGTTAATTGCAGGTTAATTGGTGAATCCTGTGATAGTCTGGCGACCTGTCCAGGGTGAATTCTCATCACTTTTCACTAAATAATAAATTAATAATATATATTCTAATATTGCCTAAAGACTCTTGATCCTGAACGAACCTGATTGCCGTATTTTTTCCGGGAGAGGCAGACACAGGTGTTGTTGGTGGGCGGGGTTTCGTATGTGATGTCATCCAGTCACATTGTTTGTGTGTGTTCAATGCAGGAGAGGTTTCAGGTGAAGAACCCTCCACACACCTACATCCAGAAACTGAGGGGCTTCCTTGACCCAGCCGTCACACGCAAGGTGAGGTGGGAGTCTGTAGCTGGTGTACAACGGTGATGGTGTCAAAATGACATGTTGTCCTGTTCTTTTTTTCTGCCTGTTTAAAGTTTAACATTATTATTGTTACTAGATAATTATTGTCATTTAAGTTTATTAACCACTCTGTACGTCTGTCTGTCTGTCCACAGAAGTTCAGAAGAAGAGTTCAGGAGTCAACTCAAATGCTCAGAGAACTCGAGATTTCTCTTCGTACAAACCACATCGGGTATCTCTCAATCTGTATATCTGTCTGTCTGACCACCTGTCTCTCTGCAACTCTGTCTCCTGGATCATATTGTACTAATTCACTCATTTGTTAATGAATGTGCGAGGTCACAAAGTGTTGAACAAATCAGTAAAATGTTCATATATAAATATATATATAATGTACAGTAGCATGTTCTGTTTATACATTGAATAGCTTCTGGTTGATGAACGTCGGCCTGTGTGTCTGTAGGTGGGTCAGAGAGTTCCTGAATGAGGAGAATCGAGGTCTGGATGTTCTGGTCGAGTATTTGTCCTTCGCTCAGTACGCCGTCACGTAAGTCTGAACAAACACATATTAAAGTCATTAAATATAATAAGGTACATGTAGTTAAGGTTTCTGCAAAACACTTTAATGTTAAAAAACAACAAAACTTTATTTCCCTCATATATTCTGTGCTGGAACACCTCTGTTTGGTTTTCATATCTCGGCGTCTCTGCACAAAGAAGGGCGACACTTTCTACTGTTAAACAATCCCCAACAAAAGTTTCTAAAGACAACTGGACATGTTCCAGCAGGAATATGATCCCAAACGTGGAAGAAAGCTACAACATGCATCCCTGACATTAACATGTAGCTACATGTAGCAGTGTACTTGCAGCTAAGGTTTCTACTGTGAGAAGTCACCAAGTAATCCTCTAAACAGAACCGGCCATGTTCCAACAGGAATACGATCGGAAAATGGCAGAAATGTACAACATGGGCAACCAAGTTTACGTGTTTGCCCGTCATTAGCATGTAGCTACATGTAGCAGCGTGGGCGTAAGCTGATGTCCATAAAGAAATATGTCACACAGTGACATCATACTGTTGGCATAGTAAAAAAAGGGTTTATATTTCAGTATGAATATTGCTAATATTAAAAACTGCAGATAAAACTACAGACTGCTGTTTGTGACGAAGAGAAACTGAATTATTGTACTTAGCGACAGGTCGTTATTTGTGTTCAGGTTTGATGGCGAGCAGTCGGAGGCAGGAGGTGAGGTCTCGTCCATAGATTCTCCCTGGAGTCGGTCCATAGAGGATCTCCATGGCGACTGCAGCCTCCCTTCCCCGTCCTCGTCCGTACCCCGAGCAGCCCGACACTCCATCAGGTAATAAACGTAAGAACAGTGCAGGTGAACTCAACAGGTGAAGACGTCCTCTCTGATGACTTTTGTGTGTTTGCAGCTCGGCAATGGTGACTCGCTCCAACACTCTGCCTAGTCGTCGCACTCTGAAGAACTCGCGACTTGTCTGTAAGAAAGACGACGTTCACGTTTGTGTCATGTGTCTGAGAGCCATCATGAACTACCAGGTAACACTGTAACTCTTCATCTGAAGACACAGAGCGGTTTGAATGTGGTGACCAAGCTTCAACTGTGTTCTCCTCTTCCTCAGTACGGATTCAACATGGTGATGTCACATCCTCACGCTGTCAACGAAATCGCCCTCAGCCTCAACAACAGGAACCCCAGGTCAGTAATTCAAATACATACAGAGGGCTAACTACAAACTACAACAGAAAATATACCAACAACAAAAACTACTACTGGAAAACCATAAACAACAAGTGGAAAACCCAAATGACGACTACGAAAACTACAAGCTTTAACTGAAAATTTTCAAACTACGACTAAAAACTACACAGCTTAGATCAAACTACAGCCTGTTGTTTGTGTTGAAAACAAAGATACGTTTTCTGAATGAAGTTAAAATACAATTAATGAGCTTTTTGTTTAAAGTTGCAATTAAAGATTTAAACTTCATTAACTGTTTCTCTACCTGCCTGTCTGATGACCCGTCTCTCTGCCTGTGTGATGACCCGTTTCCCTGTCTTCGTCAGAACGAAGGCTCTGGTGTTGGAGTTATTGGCGGCAGTGTGTTTGGTCAGAGGAGGACATGAGATTATCCTGTCAGCCTTCGACAACTTCAAAACTGTAAACAACACACACACACACACACACACACATACACACTAATCCCAGCTGACACAGTGTGAGGGGCGGGGTTTACCTGGACAGGTCACCTGTCAATCACAGTCACAAACTCTTGACTCCAATAGGACAACGGAACAAATGAGACAAAGTGTCAGTTGATTGGTTGGTTCACCGGCTCGTTGATTGACTGATTGATTGATTGATTTGTTGCAGGTGTGTTCAGAGTCGATGCGTTTCGAGAAGCTGATGGAACATTTTAAGAACGAGGACGACAACATCGACTTTTTGGTACGAAGGGTTTATTTTATCTTTAAAGTCAAATGATCTAAATTATAGAGGACTGAGAACTGAACCCTGAGGAACCCCACACCTCCACACACCTTCAGGGTTCTTACATGAACTCACCCGGGATTCCAGTTTAATTACGGTTACATCATCCAGTTAAAAAACAGTTGCTAACGGAAAATGTGTTTGTGTTGTTGTCGCCATGGTAACGGTTGTCAGGTGGCCTGCATGCAGTTCATTAACATCGTGGTTCACTCGGTGGAGGACATGAACTTCAGAGTCCATCTGCAGTATGACTTCACCAAACTCAACCTGGACGAACACCTGGAGGTAACATGGTCACATGATCGTCTCTTGGCCAATCACAAGAAGGCTGTTGATTAACAACACGCCTGTCTCTGTACGTGTCTCACTTCAGAGGCTGAAGCACACGGAGAGCGACAGGCTGCAGGTTCAGATCCAGGCATATCTGGACAACGTGTTTGACGTCGGGACGCTGCTGGAGGATGCCGAGACCAAAACTGCGGCCCTGGAACGAGTGGAGGAGCTGGAGGAGAGCCTGGGCACGGTAAGATGGACAGGTGCAGGACTAACCTGTCTCTTCCTGTTTTCAGAACTCGGGTGTGTGCTGGACGCTCCTAACGAAGCGATGAAAGACAGACAGAGAGAAACGTGTCGTACTGACCTGCCCTTGTTTGTGTCCTCAGATGTCAGAGCGTCTCCTAGACGTGGAGAATGAAGCAATGCTGAAGATTGTCGAACTGGAGAAACAGCTGATGCAAACCAATAAGGAGCTGGACCACATCCGAGTGAGTGCTGTTGTCATGGAAACCACAGGAACATTTGGTCACTATAGATACAGAAACTGTGGTTTATGACGATGCTAATGTGAAAGGCATTCTACATTTCTGTTTCTAAACTTGATCAGTGAGCCAGAAAAAGAAAAGAACTCCTGAAATATTGTACCGTCCCTTTAATTCCTCACCTGTTACCTGTGCAGGAGGTGTATGCAAGCACCAACTCTCAGGTGCACACATTGAGGCGGATGGTTCGGGAAAAGGACCAGACGATCCGGCGTCAGAGCCGTCTGGAACGCCAGGCTCAGGAGGCCCAGCAGGCAGGGGGACCCGGAGCTCCTCAGCCCCAGAGAGGAGAGGGTGATGGGGGAGTGGCTGACTCCGCCTCCCCGTCACCTCCACCTTGTCCTAACCTGTCCCCCAGGTGAGACACGCCCCACAGTTAGAGACTCAAGCTACAATAATCTAGACCAGAACCAGAGTGGATGTGAAATATGCAGCGGTATATAAAATCTAGAGGACCTAGAACAGAACCCCGAGGAACACCGTATGTCACTATTAAGACTAAAGTATAATGTGTAAAGGACCAAAAACAGAACAAAGAGGAACCTCATTAGTCATTATAAACACAGTAATATAATACATTTTAAACAGAACCTAGGAGATCCCCCAAGTCATTATAAACAACGTTAAAGAAAACATAATAAAGGACTGAGAACAGAGCCCTGAGGAACTCCTAAAGTCATCATTACCACCGTTAAAAAATAATAACTTGATCTTATAAAGGAACTAGAACAGAACCCAGAGGAACCCCCCAAGGCATTCCAAAGACTGTAAAAGAAGTATTATGAAGGACCGAGACTAGAATCCTGAAGAACCCCATGACACAATTAACACTGTAAATGTGAAGATCATGTCGTTCTCTGTTTGCTGAATGTGTATGTATGTAGAAGAAGAAGAAGAAGAAGAAAAAACGAGCAGGAAAACAAGACGGTCCTGTGCAGGACTGCCTGCCAGGCCCCTAATTATGAATGACCAAGAACAAAACCCTGGAGAACCCCAAATGTCATTATTAACACTGTAATAGAATACATTTAAAATAAGAAGAAAAATAAGAAGGAAAAATAAGGCCGAGCATGGAAGAACCAGAGAGGAAACACCATCACATGGTGCTGTTCGCATCGGGAGGAAACCAGCGCCGCCAGCATTCCGGCCGCCAACAGGAACCTGCATCCCGGCCCAGGCAGGGGAAGAGCCCAACGTAACTGCCAAAAGGTGATGGTCTGAACCCGCTACCCCACCAGGGGAGAGCGGACCCCAAGCCAGTGCCACAGCAGCCAGAATCGGAGTTAAGAACTATAATATATAACATAAAATATTAATAATATAGTATCTAAACAATAATAAATAGTAGTTAAGTTATCTAATAGACTAAAAGTAATACTACATTAGTAAAAATTAGGCCGGTGCCGGAGGACCTCAGGGTCTACGAGGGTTGCATAAGATAAAAGCAGGTTAGAAAGATAAGAAGGGGCAAGACCATTAAGACCTTAAAATCAATCCTAAAACACACGGGGATCCGGTGTAGTGATTCTAAAACCGGTGAATACATTACAAAGGACCGAGAACAGAACCCTGAGGAACCCCATGCCACAATTAACACTGTAAATGTGAAGATCACGTTGCTCTGTGTCTGCTGAATGTGAAGTAAGCAGGAATACATTATAAAGGACCTAGATCAAAACCTTGGAGAACCCCAGAAGTCATTATTAACGCAGTAAAGGAACAGATTATAAAGGACCAAGAAGAGAACCTCGAAAGACCCCTAAAGTCAGTTTTATCACTTTAATTATTTTATTTACTTTACTTTATTAATCCCCTGAGGGGAAATTCAATGTTTTCACTCTTGTTTGTCAGTTACACACAGGTCTGAAAGACACACACATGCACAAACAGGACCTATACATGCACAAAGTGGAGAGATGTCAGAGTGAGGGGGCTGCCCTTGGTGAGGCGCCCCAAGCGGTTGGGGGGTTCGGTGCTTTGCTCAAGGGCACCTCGGCAGTGCCCAGGAGGTGAACTGGCCCCTCTCCAGCCACCAGTCCACGCTCCATATTTGGTCCAGACGGGGACTCGAACAGGTGACCCTCCGGTTCCCAACCCAAGTCCCTATGGACTGAGCTGCTGCCGCCCCTTTTTTGCCTCTTTTTTTAAAAGAAAAAAATATAAAGGATCGAGGAAGGAACCCTGAGGAACTCCATTAGTCATTATTTACACAGTAACAGAATAAATTATAAATGACCAAGAACGTCATTTATAATTTTTTCTACAGTCAGTGTTAACACTGTAAAAGAATAAATTATAGAGGACCAAGAATAGAACACAGAGGAACCCCATAAGTCATTATTATTAACACTATAAAAAATAAACACAGCTACACACAGTTAATGTGATGATCATGTTGCACTGCATCTGCTGGATATGTACATGGAAGACTGGTGGCTGACTGTAACAGGACAATATCTCAGAGGTTGAGTTCTGTCACCCCCAACTGGCCAAAAATGATTAATGCAGCTTTAAGTATAACGTTCCTCTGACGAGGGTCGGGCTTTGTGCGTTAGTTACAAACATATTTCTATAATTTGATCATGGATGAGTTATAAAAATCCAATTTACCACAAATCAGTGTCCAATAAGAAAAAAATGTTTCTTTAAATGTGCGATGAGTGATTCTAATTGATTACCTGATTGATTTCGACAGTCCTGAGACCGTAGCCTATCACAGCATGGGACCAGGGATGGGCGGAGCTCCAGGGATGCCGGCCCCTCCCCCACCCCCTCCTCCACCACCGATGCCGGGCACAGGTGAGTTTCAGTTCCACCAGACAGTGAAGGATCCACTTTGAGTACGACACTGACCTATTTTCTTTCTTCTCTTTGTCTTTAAAGTGTCCAACGGGTCGTACCCTGCACCCCCTCCCCCTGCTCCTCCTCCTCCCCCTCCTCCACCTCCTCCTCCATGTCGGACCAGCGAGCTCTCCTCCTCTGTCCCCATGCCCCCCCCTCCTCCCCCTGTAGCCCCGCCTCTCCCAGGTACAGGGGGGTCGCCCACAGTCATCTTTAACTCTGGACTCGCAGGTGAGGCTGGCTGAAATGATGTGTTCACAGGCGGTGAGGAAAATATTCAATGTTCCATTTGAAGTCCAGCGTTTAAAATGTGACATAACGGAATACTTCATCTCCCTAAATGTATTTGTATATCAGTTACTCACCACGTTATGTTGAATTTATGCGAAGTTTATTTCTCACACCTCCATGGTGAATGAAGAATCCAAAAAAGGGGGAACATTCATACACAACTCCTGCAGTTTGATCCAAGTCTGATTTATCAAGATGAGCGCTCAGAACTTCACAGACGCCGCTTTCCGATAAAACACTGAATGGAAAATGAAAGATAATCTCAGCTCCCTTTAAAGCCAGACTTCACTGACAAAACACGGGAGCTGTCGGTCTACCGCTGCCTTCATCACTTAGTTCATTTGTGTTATTGTGTGACTTTGGTGAATCTGAACTAACGAGCGAGACACTCCAGATAAAAATGTTTGTCATGCACTGGTCGATTTTCAGATTTTGGGGTAGTGTGCCTCCATAGCATTTCTTCTTTTAGACTACGTGGAAGAAAACATCCAAAAACATATTTAGGTTTATTTTAGCTCCGATTTTCTACACAAAAAATGCATATTTAAACATAAAATGTAAAACTTGTATTACAAAAAATGATTGCTTGAGAACTGGGGAAGTTTCATGGTGATATCTGCCAGTTGAAATGTTTACTCTATTATTTTTTATCTCATCTAAAAATGTTGGAATTATTATTATATACATCAAATTTTCCACTTTTATTCATATCTATTTTCTGAGGGTTTTCGGGGGGCGGGGGTGTAAACAGAGGGGTTTGTTTATGTATCATTCACAGCTTGATTTATAGAACTTTTTATTCCTAAAAACATAAAATTTTTCATTTTTTTTATGGCCGTTGACAATCTTTAAACATAAAATTTCAGAAAACATGTATCACAAAAAATAATTGTCTAAATGTCAGTAAACAACAGGAAAGTTTCATGGTGATATCTGTTAGTTTAAATTTTGACCCTATCATTTTTGGTCTAAAAAGTGTTATTCAATACATATACATTTTCAAAACCAAAAATCTCAACTTCAGTAGCACTTACATTTACCAAATCTTCCGATTTTATTCCTGTGTATATTCTACAGATTTTTGCAGAGGGGTTTGTTTATGTATCATTCACAGCCTGATTTATAGAACTTTCTTTCCTAAAAACATGGCAAGTACAGTATTTTATGATCCATGGACTGATTAAAAGAGATATCCACAATTCCTTTTGTTAAAAATTTTACGCTCATATCTCAACAAAGTGAAACAAGAATATTGAACCTGACTTTATCCAACGTTCAGATTTACATTCTGGAAATTTAACAAGCAAATAGCCCATATTTAACTAGATTATGCATCACTGGCATATTTAAACATAACATTTCAGAAAACTTGTTTCAGAAAAAATAATTGACTACTGTAAGTACTCAACTGGGGAAGTTTCATGGTGATATCTATTAAAAATTTTACCATATTGTCTCATTTTTTGGTCTAAAAATGTTTAGAAAGGTTGTTTTTTCAAAACTCTGAGCCAAAAATCTCAACTTCAGTAGAACTTACTTTCATCAAATTTTCCAGTTTTATTCCTGTCTGTGTTCTAAAAGTTTTTACAGAGGGGTTTATTTATGTAGCATTCACATCCTGATTTAGAGAACTTTTTATTCTATAAAAACCTGGCAAAAATAGATTTTTTATGGCTTTTAGCAGTATTTTCTGATTTATGGAGTGATATAAAGAGATATCCAAAATTCACTTTGTTGAGACATTAACTTTAATATGAGAAACAAGAATTTTTAACCTGACTTTATCCAATGTTCAGATTTCTGCTATGGAAACTGATGAAGTTTTATGGTGATATCAGTTAAAATCTTTACCCCACTCACCTGTAGTGTCTTCAGAGGTCACTGTGTTATTAAAGGTGAATCCAAACCTCCCAGCCAATCAGAAACCAGGATTCTCAGTTGTCATTGTAAATGTGTAATATAATCAGAGTTTCATGATACTGATGTGTTGTTTTTTCTCTCACCTTGCTGACAGAGGGTCCTCTCAAGTTATTCTGTACGTTTACTTACACTTTACATTGAAACATCTTCACATTACTCCATCATCATCACCATCCTTCCTTTAGCTCCTCCTCCATTCCGCTGCATCCCTCCATGTTCTGCACACAGTAAAAACCCAGAGTGAAAACACACCTGTAGTCTTTGATCCATCTCAAAGTGAAACTGAAGTCCTTTCCCCCTGCTCACCAATCTCTGTTGCTGCTGTGCAGCCGTGAAGATCAAGAAGCCGATCCAGACTAAGTTCAGGATGCCGGTGTTGAACTGGGTTGCCCTGAAGCCGAGTCAGATCAACGGGACCGTCTTCAACGACATCGATGACGAGGCCATCCTGCAGGTGACACAAACACCCATTTTAGTTAGTTCATCATTGAGTCCAAGTGGACGTTTGTGCCAAATTTGAAGACATTTCTTCAAGGTATTCTTGAGACATCATGTTCATGAGAATGAGAAAGAAGAGGTCACAGCAACCTTGACCTTTGACAACCAAAATCTAATCAGCTCATTCTTGAGTTCAAGTGGACATTTATTCCAAATCTGAGGAAATTTCCTGAAGGTGTTCTTGAGATACCGCATTCACAAAAATGGGCCAAATGTAGTGACAGTGACCTTCCAGTACAACTACCAAGATTGAATCAGTTCATTGTTGAGTCTAAGTGGATGTTTGTGCAAAACTGTATTCATTAGAATGAGAAGAATGAGGTCACAGTGACCTTGACCTTTGACCTACTTCCACCAAACTCCAATCAATTTATTCCTCGATCAAACTGGACGTTTGTGCCAATTTTGAGGAAATTCACTTAAAACCTTCTTAGGATATCATCTTCACAACAGTGAGACAGATGCAAAGTCACAGTGACCCTGACCTTTGACAACCAAATTCTTACCAGTTCATTTCTGAGTCCAAGTGGACATTTGTGCTGAATTTGAAGACATTCCGTCAAGGTGTTCTTGAGATATTGTATTCATGAGGATGAGAAAGAAGAGGTCACAGTATCTTGACCTTTGACCTACAACCACCAAAATCTAAGCAGTTCATTGTTGAGTCCAAGTGGACGATTGTGCCAATTTTTAAGAAATTCCCTCAAAGTGTTCTTGATCCCTCAAGGATATTATGCTCAAGAGTATCAACGAACCAGGTCACAGTGATCTTGATCTTTGGCGACCAAATTCTATGAGATCATCCTTGAGTCCAAGTGGACGTTTGTGCCAAAACACCTGACTGAAAGAGACTGAGGAACTGTTTAACTATCTGTCTCTCTCCATCTGTCCCTGTCTGTCTCTGTCTCTGTCTGTCTGTCTGTCTCCATCTGTCTCTGTCTGTCTCTCAGGAGCTGAACGTGGAAGAGTTTGAGGAGCTGTTTAAGACAAAGGCTCAGGGTCCGGCGGTGGACCTGACTCTGTCCAGACAGAAGCTTCCTCAGAAAGCTCCATCCAAAGTGTCTCTGCTGGAGGCCAACAGAGCCAAAAACCTGGCCATCACTTTGAGGAAGGCTGGTCAGGGGTCAGAGGTCATCTGTCGTGCCATCCACATGTACGTCAACCAGCACCACCAGTACCACTGACAAAGGTGTGATCACCACCACCAGGAACGACCAGTAAAAGGTCACTCTGTGTCTCTGCAGGTTCGACCTGCGGACAGTTCGGGTCGACTTTGTGGAGTGTCTGATGCGTTTCCTGCCCACAGAGGCCGAGGTCAAACTTCTACGGCAGTACGAAAGGGACAGAAAACCTCTGGAGGCTCTGAGCGACGAAGACCGATTCATGATGCAGTTCAGCCGCATTGAAAGACTCAGTCAGCGCATGTCCATCATGACCTTTATGGGCAACTTTACCGACAACGTCCAGATGTTAACTCCGGTAAGACAGACAGGTAGAGACAGACTGGTAGAGACAGACAGGTAGAGACAGACAGGTATACACAGACAGACAGGTAGAGACAGACAGGTAGACACAGACAGGTAGACACAGACAGACAGGTAGACACAGACAGAGACGTAGAGACAGACAGGTAGAGGCAGACAGGTAGAGACAGACATGTAGACACAGACAGGCAGGTAGAGACAGACAGGTATACACAGACAGACAGGTAGACACAGACAGGTAGAGACAGACAGACTGGTAGAGACAGACAGGTAGAGACAGACAGATAGACACAGACAGACAGGTAGACACAGACAGGTAGACACAGACAGGTAGACACAGACAGACTGGTAGAGACAGACAGGTAGACACAGACAGACAGGTAGAGGCAGACAGGTAGAGACAGACGGGTAGAGACAGACAGGTAGAGACAGATTGGTAGAGAGACAGGTAGAGACAGACAGGTAGACACAGACAGACAGGTAGAGGCAGACAGGTAGAGACAGACGGGTAGAGACAGACAGGTAGAGACAGATGGGTAGAGACAGACAGGCAGAGACAGATTGGTAGAGAGACAGGTAGAGACAGACAGGTAGACAGACAAGGAGAGACAGACAGGTAGACAGACGGGTAGAGACAGACTGGGAGAGGCAGACTGGTAGAGACAGACAGAGACAGACAAGGAGAGACAGACAGGTAGACAGACAAGGAGAGACAGACGGGTAGACAGACAAGGAGAGACAGACGGGTAGAGACAGACTGGGAGAGGCAGACTGGGAGAGACAGACAGGTAGAGACAGGCAGAGACAGACAGTTAGAGACAGACTGGTAGATACAGACATGTAGAGAAAGACAGGTAGAGACAGACTGGTAGAGACAGTCAGGGAGAGACAGACTGGTAGACAGACAAGGAGAGAAAGACAGGTAGAGAGAGACTGGTAGAGACAGACAGGTAGAGACAGATTGGTAGACACAGACAGGTAGATAGACAAGGAGAGACAGTCAGGTAGAGACAGTCAGGGAGAGACAGACTGGTAGAGACAGACAGGTAGAGACAGACAGTGAGAGACAGACTGGTAGAGACAGACAGGTAGAGACAGACAGTGAGAGACAGACTGGTAGAGACAGATTGGTAGACAGACAAGGAGAGACAGACAGATAGACAGACAGGTAGAGACAGACAGGTAGACAGACAAGGAGAGACAGGCAGGTAGACAGACAGTTAGAGACAGACAAGGAGAGACAGACAGGTAGAGACAGACTGGGAGAGACAGACTGGTAGAGACAGACAGGTAGAGACAAACAGGTAGACACAGACAGACAGGTAGAGACAGACAGGTAGACACGGACAGGTAGACACAGACAGGTAGAGACAGACTGGTAGAGACAGACAGGTAGAGACAGACTGGGAGAGACAGACTGGTAGAGACAGATTGGTAGACACAGACAGGTAGATAGACAAGGAGAGACAGACAGGTAGATACAGACAGGTAGAGACAGACTGGTAGACAGACAAGGAGAGACAGTCAGGGAGAGACAGACAGTGAGAGACAGACTGGTAGAGACAGATTGGTAGAGACAGACAGGTAGACAGACAAGGAGAGACAGACAGATAGACAGACAGGTAGAGACAGACAGGTAGACAGGCAGGTAGACAGACAGTTAGAGACAGACAAGGAGAGACAGACAGGTAGAGACAGACTGGTAGAGACAGACAGACAGGTAGAGACAGACAGGTAGACACGGACAGGTAGATACAGACAGGTAGAGACAGACTGGTAGAGACAGACAGGTAGACACAGACAGGTAGACACAGACAGACAAGGAGAGACAGACAGGTAGAGACAGACTGGGAGAGACAGACTGGTAGAGACAGACAGACAGGTAGAGACAGACAGGTAGACACGGACAGGTAGACACAGACAGGTAGAGACAGACGGGTAGAGACAGACAGGTAGACACAGACAGGTAGACACAGACAGACAAGGAGAGACAGACAGGTAGAGACAGACTGGGAGAGACAGACTGGTAGAGACAGACAGGTAGACAGACAAGGAGAGACAGGCAGGTAGACAGACAGTTAGAGACAGACAAGGAGAGACAGACAGGTAGAGACAGACTGGGAGAGACAGACTGGTAGAGACAGACAGGTAGACACAGACAGACAGGTAGAGACAGACTGGTAGAGACAGACAGGTAGACACAGACAGACAGGTAGAGACAGACAGGTAGACACGGACAGGTAGACACAGACAGGTAGAGACAAACAGGTAGATACAGACAGACAGGTAGAGACAGACAGGTAGACACGGACAGGTAGACACGGACAGGTAGACACAGACTGGTAGAGACAGACAGGTAGACACAGACAGGTAGACACAGACAGACAGGGAGAGACAGACTGGTAGAGACAGTCAGGTGAGAGACAGAGTGGTAGAGACAGACAGGTAGACACAGACAGACAGACAGATGTGACCTGTCTCACTGTGTTGTCCTCTTGTCTCTCAGCAACTCCACGCCATCATTGCTGCTTCAGTTTCTATAAAATCATCTCAGAAGCTCAAGAAGATCCTCGAGGTCAGTCTGAGGTTAAACATCAATGTGTTCATGATCACCTGTTTATACACTGCTCAAAAAATTAGGAACACTTAAATCATCCGTCAGATCTTGATGAACTAATTATTCAAGTGGAAAATCTTTACTGATGTACGCTGTATAATTTGTTGAGAACAGAATGTCCTGGGGGATCTCCTCCCTGACCTGGATCAGGGCATCAGTGAGCTCCTGGACAGTCTGTGACGTCCTTGTTAGGACTGTGACCTTCATGTGTTTGAGCAGTGTTATTAATATATATTTAAGTATATACATGAGAGTATGAGTGTCCGTGAAACTATACCTGATGATGATGATGATGTTGCAGATCATCTTGGCTCTGGGGAACTACATGAACAGCAGTAAGAGAGGAGCTGTGTACGGATTCAAGCTGCAGAGTTTAGATCTGGTAACACACACACACACACACACACACACACACACACACACAGTTTCTATATGACGACAGTACCTCAGGTTTGATCGCAGCTCGTTACAGTGTGCGTTTGTGTTTCAGCTGCTGGAGACAAAGTCGACAGACAGGAAACAGACACTGCTTCATTACATCAGCAACGTGGTCAGAGAGAAGTATCCCGCCAAGTCTCTGTTCTACAACGAGCTTCACTACGTCGACAAGGCTGCTGCAGGTGAGTCCGTCAGCCAATCAGGGCGCTGCAGACTGCTCCCACTCTGCGTCACTCACCCGTGTGTCCCCACCTGTGCACAGTGAGTCTGGAGAACGTGCTGTCCGATGTGAAGGATCTGCAGCGCGGCATGGAGCTCACCTGGAGGGAGTTCAGCGTTCAGCACAACGCCACGCTCAAAGACTTCATCAGCAGGCACGAGTCACGGCTCAACAAGCTGCAGGAGGATGCGCGCATTGCTCAGGTAAGACTCCACCCGTTTCTGATTCGCATTACGTTAACTATGTCGTAAACAAATCACTTTGTTTGATGACTTTGTTTGGGTTCACTTCAGGATGCGTTTGAGGACGTGGTGAAATTTTTCGGGGAGAGTTCAAAGACAATGCCGCCGTCCGTCTTCTTCCCCATTTTCGTCCGTTTCATTAAAGCGTACAGGGTGAGTAAACATGACACACCTCCTCTACAGGGAAGCCCCACCTACAGCAGGACCACAGGGTTTATGTTTGGAACAAGTCTTAACGCCTTACTGGCAGAGGGCAGGACCTAAAAGAACACACAGCTCGACAAAGGAACAGGTTGTTGTGTATTTAATTGTGTGTTTCTGCATATATGTGTGTGTTCTCAGCTGGCGGAGGAGGAGAATGAGCAGAGGAGGCGTCAGGAACAAATATTACTGGAGAAACTGGAGCAGGAGGAGCAGCAGCAGGAGGAGGAGGAGACCAAGGTGAGACTGTGACTTCTGACCTTTGACTGGTTTTAATGAGTAAAAGTAACAACTTGATGAACTCCTGACTCTCACCTTGACGAACTCCTGACTCTCAACTTGACGAACTCCTGACTCTCACTTTGACGAACTCCTGACTCTCAACTTGACGAACTCCTGATTCTCACTTTGACGAACTCCTGACTCTCACCTTGACGAACTCCTGACTCTCAACATGACGAACTCCTGACTCTCACCATGACAAACTCCTGACTCTCACCTTGACGAACTCCTGACTCTCACCTTGACGAACTCCTGGCTCTCAACATGACGAACTCCTGACTCTCAACATGACGAACTCCTGACTCTCACCTTGACGAACTCCTGACTCTCACCTTGACGAACTCCTGACTCTCAACATGACGAACTCCTGACTCTCAACATGACGAACTCCTGACTCTCACCATGACGAACTCCTGACTCTCACCTTGACGAACTCCTGACTCTCACCTTGTACACCTGACTCTGAATGTGACGTACTCCTGATTTTCAAGATGACATACTCCTGACTCTTAACGTGACGAACACTTGAGTCTCAAGGTGACGTACTCTTAAGTCTCAAGGTGACGTACTCCTGACTCTCAACTCTACGAACTCCTGACTCTCACCTTGACAAACTCCTGACTTTCAAGGTGATGTACTCCTGACTCTCAACTTGACGAACTTTTGACTCTCAAGGTGACGAACTCCTGACTCTCAACTTGATGTACTCCTGACCCCCAAAGTGACATACTCCTGACTCTCAAGGTGACGTACACCTTATTTTCGACCTGACGTACTCCTGACTCTCAAGGTGACGTACTCCTGACTCTCAACTCTACGAACTCCTGACTCCCACCTTGACAAACTCCTGACTTTCAAGGTGATGTACTCCTGACTCTCAACTTGACGAACTTTTGACTCTCAAGGTGACGTACTCTTAAGTCTCAAGGTGACGAACTCCTGACTCTCAACTTGATGTACTCTTGACCCCCAAAGTGACATACTCCTGACTCTCAAGGTGACGTACTCCTGACTCTCAACTCTACGAACTCCTGACTCCCACCTTGACAAACTCCTGACTTTCAAGGTGATGTACTCCTGACTCTCAACTTGACGAACTTTTGACTCTCAAGGTGACGTACTCTTAAGTCTCAAGGTGACGAACTCCTGACTCTCAACTTGATGTACTCTTGACCCCCAAAGTGACATACTCCTGACTCTCAAGGTGACGTACACCTGATTTTCGACCTGACGTACTCCTGACTCTCAAGGTGACATAGTCCTGACTCTCAAGGTGACGTACTCCTGACTCTCAACTCTACGAACTCCTGACTCCCACCTTGACAAACTCCTGACTCTCAAGGTGACGTACACCTGATTTTCGACCTGACGTACTCCTGACTCTCAAGGTGACGTACACCTGATTTTCGACCTGACGTACTCCTGACTCTCAAGGTGACGTACACCTGATTTTCGACCTGACATACTCCTGACTCTCAAGGTGACGTACACCTAATTCTCGACCTCACGTACTTCTGACTCTCAATGTGACATACTCTTGACTCTCCACATTGGGGAAGTGACGGCTCATGGTGCCTCACCTGATGGCTCTCATGTCTGTTTATGTGATCTCTAAAGATCTCCATGTTCTCCCCCTCCTCCCCTCCAGTCTCCCTCACACAGGGGGAAGCGGCAGCAGCAGGAGCTGCTCACCGAGCTCCGAAAACGTCAAGGCAAAGACAGTCGCCATGTTTATGAAGGGAAGGATGGTGCCATAGAGGACATTATCACAGGTAAATATACACCACTAAAACACACTGTCACAGGTGAACAAACACACACCAGACCACACGTTCTCTGTCTGCTGTCTGATTGGCCATTTTGGTTTTATCTCACCTGCAGCTTTGAAGACCGTCCCCTTCACGGCTCGATCCGCCAAACGCAGCTCTCGCTTCTTCTGTGACCCCGCCCACACTGAGGAGCACTACTGAGGGACAGAGAGAGACATTACATTGTAAAGAGAGCTTAAATGTCAGCATGTTGGAGGATGGTGTCTTCTTCAGCTGGCCACGCCCACTTCTAATCGATGGGACCAATTAGCACTTTGAACATTTCTGATCGATTGATGTGAACTGATGACATCATGTTTTGTATGTTACTTTATTGGTCAGTTTGTGCACAGACCAGGTTCCCAGACATCACCTGACCTCTGACCTGTCCCTAATGTTCCGCTCTGTTCTGACCGCTGTCAAACCAAACTCCATCCAGGAATTTTGGGATTTAAAGTGACACCAGAACCCAAAATCCTGGTTCTGGGTCAGCATGTCTGTGGTCCTGTGGTTGTTCTGGGTTCCTTCAATCTGTCTCTTTAAATGGATCGTGTACAGGGTTCTACTACTTTCACTACGTTGTGTTCTACTGTGTTTTACTGTATTTACTAGCCTTACCAGAGCCAGGTATACACAGAGTCTGGCACCTTTCTGAAGGGTTAGGAAACAGTGTCAGCAAGAAGCACTCAAACACAAGAACCTTTGCCAGACTCTGGTTATCTGTGGCTCTGGCTCACCTTCCTGAACCTGACCCTTCCTCAAAACGCATTTCCTCTGAAGCCCCGCTGTTAGCCTGTTAGTTACAGTGGCCTGCAAAAGTTTGGGCACACCAGGAAAATAATTCATTTACTGTGAGTAGTTAAGTAAGTAGAAGATGAACTGGGCCAGTTTTTGGGCCGTCTTCATACACTGGTCTTTTCGGTCTATCCACAGATTTTTAATGATGTTTAGGTCGGGGGACGATGAGGGCCATGACAAAACCTTCAGCTTGCTCCTCGTGATAGTCCATTGAGGCAGTAATCATCCTTTCAGCCATTTCATCTGCTTATCTGGGACATCCCTGTCCACAGCAACACTTTCGAGCTCCTCCTGAAAGATCCCGAGGTGTTCCCAAGCTAGATGAGATATAAAATCCCTCCAGTGTGTTCTGGGTCTGCCCCGGGGCCTCCTACCAGTGCGACGTGCCTGGATCACCTCTAATGGGGAGGCAGCCAGGAGGATCCTGATCAGATGCCTGAACCACTTCAACTGACCCCTTTTGACGCAAAGGAGCAGCGGCTCTGCTCCGAGCTCCCTCCGGAAGTCCGAGCTCCTCACCCTATCTCTAACTCTGAGCCCAGACACCCCACACTGGAAACTCACTTTGGCCACTTGTATCCATGACCTCATTCTTTTGGTCACTACACGGAGCTCATGACCATAGGTGAGGGTTGGGACCAGTAAATAGAAAGCTTTGCCTTCCAGCTCAGCTCCCTCTTCACCACAACAGTCCGATGCAGCGCCCACATCACTGCAGAAGCCACACCACACCGCTGATCCACCTCATGCTTCATTCTACCCTCACTGTGAACAAGACCCCAAGATACGTAAACTCCCTCGCTTGACGCACCAACTCTCTCCCAACCCAGAGGGATTAATCCACCAGTTTAAGGCTATTTTTACAAATGCTGTGATGCTTGCTGGACTTTAACTGACTTCATTCTTTGCTCTACCTGTGAAATGTTCCCCGTGCCACTGGCTGCAACACAAGCCCGAAGCATGGTCCATCCACCCCCGTGTTTAACAGTTGGACAGGTGTTCTCTGCATGAAGTTCTGTACCCTTTATAGACCTTTCTACTGTTAGTAAACAGTATGGCTTTTTTGTGGGCGGGGCTTAGCTGGAGGCAAAACAATTCTCCACAGACATTAGCCAGCACTAGTTAGCAAGTTCTGTTGTCTTGTTGTAAACAATGGAGGAAGATGATGTGAGTGGTGCGTTCAGAAATAGGATGTTTCATCTTTAATCTCATGTCTTTTGACGATCAGCTCATTTACTCGCTGAACTACTCACAGTAAGTTTTGACCAGGGGTGCCCAAACTTTTGCAGCCACTGTAGCTCTGGAGCCGCACCAGCAGGAATATCGACTGATAAATAAACCCTGCCTCAAGAAACTCGGAGCTACAAAAAGCCAAATTCTGGTCTTGTTGTGTTTTGAAATGTGTCACCAGTGAGGGGGCGCTGTGGCCCCAAGACAACAGAATAAGAAAAACACGTCTCTGTCTGCCCTTCAAGAACTCAACAGACTTCCCTGTAACGTAGACGCAGTCTGAGACGATGTTTCAGACGATAAACTGACCTGAGTCCTGATTTACTGACGAAACTCTTCAGTCTGTAACATGAAGCAGCAAAAGTGAGGTCAGTCTGCTGGTGAGGCTGGACATACATACTCTGACTAACCCAAAACAGACTTAAAGCAGCCCCTCTTTACCTGTGTAGAGGCAGGTCTGAACACTGGTGTGTCCACTCCAGCAGTCCTGCATCAACATGTCATCACAATCGTTCCCCCGCTCCCCCCCCAAAGTCGAAACAAGACAAAAAAAGTGAAACAGCACAAAGTTTTCTACGTGTACATACATTTTCTAGAAAGCTGGTTAGCGTTGCTCGTACTGTTTAGTGTTTGTTGGTTGTTGGTGATTCTGCACTTGGTGGTGTGAATAAAAAACACACCCTGTCTACATGACATCTGTCAATTTAATGCCAGTACTACTCTAACTTTAAATAGTATTTTTCAACCTTGACCCTATTTTACCATGTTTTTATGTCACAACAGTTTTTTGAAGTGGTCTTGCACTGAGGAAGAGCAGCTGTCGTCAGTGTCTGTGCTCTTAAAATGTTTGTTCTTGTCACTGACAGGCTCAGATTGGTGTTCTGAGTGTCTGACACCACTATGGGAACGACCCCTATAGAGATAGAGCTTTGTGTTAAAGAGTAAAGAACCAAAACCAGCCCCCCATTCACTGGAGTCAAATCCACCAGACTCCATTTAAATTAACAGTCATTTTATGATCGTAAAAAACGCTTCAATGAAAGTCGACAAACAAACCAGCTCTGGTTTCCTTGAAATTAACTCTTAATTCACCCAGTTCAATGTGAAAACATGCTGCCTCTATACACACTAAAATGACTATTTATTTAAATGGAGTCTGGTGGGTTTGACAGATAAAAAATGTCATCACTTCATTAGTTTTATCTTTTTAGACATTTATGTTAAGTTTTGTCATAATTAGCATACAAATTCGTGGCCGAGAAGTGGTTCTGTGAGGTCATAGTGACCTTAACCTATGACCACCGAAATCTACTGAGTTCATGCTTGAGTCAAAGTGGACATTTGTGCCAAATTTGAAAAAGAAAATCCCTCAAGGCGCTCTTGAGATATGACATTCACGAGAATATGACAGGCAAGGTCAGACTGAGCTTAACTTTTCTACAGTTGTGTGGACATTTTTGCCAAATTTAGGCCCTTTCCTCAAGCTCTTCTTGAGATACTACGTTAACGAGAATGAGACAGATGCAGGTTAACGGTAACCTTTAACCACCAAACTGTCATCGTTAAGTCCAAGTGGACATTTGTACCAAATGTGTGGATATTCCCTCATGGTTTTCCAGAAATATCTGGTTCACGAAAAAAAGATGAACACAAGTTCATGGTGACCTTTGACCACCAAAAACGAAAAGGTTCATCATTGAGACTAAGCGGCTGTTTGTGCCAAAGTTGAGAGAAATTTCCTCAAGGTGTTCTTGTGATCTAACATTCATGATAATGATAGATGCAAGGTGACCTTTGACACTAAATCTAATCGGTTCATTCTATAGTCCAAGTGGACATTTGTGCCAAATTTGAGGTTATTCCCACAAGATCTTCTGGATATATCGTGTTCACAAAAATGAGATAAACTCAAGTTCATGGTGACTTTGGACCACCAAAAATAAATCAGTTCATCGTTGAGCCCGAGTGGACGTTTGTGCCAATTTTATTTTTTTAAGGTATTTGGGGGGCTTTTTGCCTTTATTTGATAGAACAGCATGAAAGGGGGAAAGAGAGGGGGAATGTCGTGCAGGAAAAAGGCGTGGGTTGGAATCAAACCTACAGACACAGCCTTTGTACATGGGGCGTCTGCTCTACCAGGTGAGCTAGCGGGCGCCCCGTTTGTGCCAAATTTGAGGAAATTTTCTTAAGGATAGCGCATACACGAGAACAGGACGGACAACCCAAAAATATACCGCCTAAAAAAGGTTGAATTACAATAAGAGGAAGTCAGCAAGGCTCACCTGAATGAAATAAAGTTGTCATAATCGTTTACCTTACCTGTTTTTTCCTGCAGTGAAAACGGACTGCTGGGAAACATTTTACATTTAGGTAATTTCACATTGACTGTTTCACTACATTACCCATGATCCTCAGCTACAGATCTTCAACACAAACTGATTCAATGTCTTTCAAGTTTAATTTTATTTCCACTGGTTACACAAAGATAAACAGAGGAATGTGGAATATTTCCTAGTCTCTGATTGGCTGTTAATCACATGATACAGTTTCCTCTTCACTGATTGGCTGTCTCTTCATTATTTTTTTTTTTATTTATTTACAGTTCCTAACTGCTACAAATATTTTGTGAAATTCAGTGTTTATTTATAATTGCGTTACTGACAGTGAGGATTAATTAATTAGACTGTTGGTCACTTCCTGGTGTCATGCCCTGCAATTGGCTGTTTGAGTCTCCTGAGGATCATCCGGAGAATGAGTTTGAAGCACTACCTTTGACCCCAAGTCCTGTCACCTGCAGACACACACAGACTGTCAGTCTCTCCAGGTGTATGATACTGAACACAGGTGAGTCAGAGATACAGGTGACTTAGTGGTACAGGTGAGAAACAGGTGAGTCTCACCCTGAAGATGCCTCCGGCCAGAGGCTGCGCTCTCCTATCTGATTGGTCGAGGCCCACACTAGCTGAGGTCACGTAGAGGTCAGAGTAGTCGGGACCTCCAAAGCAACATGAGGTGGTCTTCGTCACTGGCAGAGAGACCGTCTGCAACCGCACGCCTGCAAGCAATCAACAGGTCACCGGAGAACAACAACACATGACGTAACCTGACCAGTTTAACCAGTTCAACTAACCAGTAGCAGGGTCGATGTTGATGACTCGTCCCCCGTTATAACAGGCCACCCAGAGACGACCTTCAGCATCCACAGTCATCCCGTCTGGAAACCCCTCCCCCTCCTCCATACGATAAACCACACGGCGGTTTCCTAGGCAACCACACAGCAGTTACCACGTGAACAGAAGTATAAACACACATACGTACTGCAGTATAAGTACTTTGTTACCGATGTGTCCAGTGTTTGAGTCGTAGTCGAAGGCGTCGACAGTCAGAGCCAAACTGTCTATGTAGTAAAACGTCTTCTGATCCAAAGACCAATCCAAGCCGTTAGATATGTCCACCTGAGAGTGAGACAGGTGCAGAGACGGACAGGTAAGGTTACCTGGCTCAGGGGTTTGGTCACAGTGAGGTCAGAGGTCACAGAGACAGACAGGTGAGGTTACCTGGCTCAGGTGTTTGGTCACAGTGAGGTCAGAGGTCACAGAGAACAGAGATCCTTGCTGTTTCTGAACCACCGCAGGTTGCTCCTCCTTCCCCATCGTACCTGAGACACCAATCAATCAATTTTATTTATAAAGCCCAATATCACAAATCACAATTTGCCTCGGAGGCTTTACAGCTTACGACATCCCTCTGTCCTTTGGACCTTTAACTGGGGGGGACACCACACACTGTCAGGTCATTTCGGTCACTTTCATCTCCTGGACATATGGACAATCAGTTTTTTGTTGAGTTCAAATTGATGTTTGTGCCAAATTTGTAAAGATTCTATCAAAATGTTTTTGAGATACCATCTTCATGAAAATCAACAGATGAGGTCACAGTAACCTTGACCCTTCACCTTTGACCACCACACTCTAACCAGGTAACCAGGTGACCTTGAACTGCCTCAATCTAATCTCTCAGCCATTTAATCCAAATTGTCGTTTTTTGCCAAATTTGAGGAAATTACTTCAAGGTGTTCTTGAAATATCGGGTTCAAGAGAACAGGATGGACAGACAGACAGACAGACAACCTGAAAACATAAAGCCTCCGGCAACAACTGTCGCCGCTGGTCTTGGTGCTCAAACAGGACGTGAATGTGGTTTCAGAAACCCACACTGACCTGCCAGCAGCCGTCCAATCGGATCAACCTTCCCATCGTTCAGTCTGTTGTTCAGTTTGTCCTTGTCAACTTCCACCAATGATGTCATCGTCTGAGTCGACCAATCAACAGCCACGATGCTGCGCCCCACACCAGCCACATAACCACCTGACCTACGAGGAACTGCGAACCCCACCATGTCACCTGAGGACAGACGGACAGGTGTGAGTCTTCAACGTCTTTTAGTTTAATTAAGGAACAAACTCTCCTGATTGGCCGACCTGTCTCCACAGACTGGATCTGATTGGTCGCTGGGCTCCAACGGTGGACTTTCTGCCCGGCAATGTCGACAAACAGCAACATCTGCTCCGATTCCTCCCACACCGGCCCTTCGCCAATCAGAGCGCTCGTCTTCACCACGCACTCCACTTTCACCGATGACATCGTCACCTGTCTGTCTGGACCAATCACTGAAGAGGAGGCCTGTCAACCACTGTTTCCATGGAAACAACAGGAAGTCAAATAAAATAAAGTAATAAAAGTACTGCATGACAGTACTACATACTACATTACTACATATTAAAGTACTACACGATGTACACATACTGCATGTGACTACATGTTAAAGTATTTAATACAACACACTCTAGTAGTACTATACAATGTATATCTACACAGTACTACACATTACCATATCACCTTGACCCTTCACCTTTGATCACTAAATTCTAATCAGGTAATCCTTGACTCAAAGTGGACGTTTGTGCCACATTTTAGGGAATTCCCCCAAAGTGTTCTTGAGATAATGGGCTCACATGAATGAGATAGATGTAAGGTCACAGTGACCTTGACCTTGAACTACCTAAATCTCATCAGTTCGCCATTGAATCCAAAATGAAGTTTTTGCCAAATTCGTAAAGATGTTCCTGAGATACCATGTTCACGAGAATGCAACAGATGAAGTCACAGTAACATTGACCTTTCATCTTTGACCACCAAATTTTAATCGGGTAACCCTTGACTCAAAGTGGATGTTTGTGCCAAATTCGATGAAATTCCTTCAAAGCCTTCTTAAGATACTGTGTTCAAGAAAAGGAGACAAACGCAAGGTCACAGTGACCCTTCACCTTTGAACACACCTGTGAAACATGCAGTAACATGCAGTATAAATGTTGTGTACCTGTGGTGTAATGTCGCACTATAACATGGAGTAGTATAATGACGCTACAAACAAACACACACACACAGCTGAGTCAGTACTGGTACACATTATTATTAAAGTAGCACTCTGTGATACTGCAGAACTTCACTGTCTCCATGTTGGTGACGAACATCAGCAGGTCAGTTAAACAGTAACTACACTTATGCTGATTCAACATGTTTCTCTGTCGCCAGACTCCGTTTACAATCCGTCATTTTTTGCTGCTGCCTTGCTCCTCCACGCGCCAGACACCTGCTGGAATCAAACTAACGACTTGATATGACAGCGGAAGTGTTTCTCTTTAATTCGGCTCACAAACATAGCCCACTTTCGGAAACACACAGATGCTTTAACTTGATACTTGAGTGGAGTCTGGTTCCCGAAAAGGCGCCTTCAAGCTACTTTAAACACGTGCGGTACAGGCACGAGCGCACACCTGGACAACAGACAAACTCACCTGCCGCGGTGAGGTTCACTCCCAGATGTTCCTCAGGTTGTTCGTTGTACGTTCACGGAACGCGGGTGAACAACTTCTCTGTGGCACTCTGCTCCACCTGATGACATCACAGCTCCGCCCCCCTCGAACCGGCTGACTCCGACCAAACGCACCCCACCAGACACAGTCAATCAAACAGATCCGATTTATCATCGATAACAAACATTGATAAAGTTAATAAGCCATCAGACCCTGATTAAGTATTTATAACACTTCTAAAAAATATATTAAAAATAAACAAAGATTTTATCAATAAAAACTGTTGATTAAAATTAATTATTATTAATATTATTTATCCTTCAGTCAAAATAAAAGATTGAAAAAAGTTTATTCAGTTTAACTGTTTAAATTAAAACTCTTCACAACAAAAACAGACATATTGTTTAAGTGTTTCTTCACAATAAAACGTTCCTCTATTTCTCTGGTGGACGCTTTTAATGTGAAGCAGCAACAGGAAATGATGTTCAGTTTGTACAGGAACTTTCAGCTCTGATACAGGTGATCAGTGATCGGTTAAATAAGGTGGATAAACAGGCGCGCTGGAGACAAACTTCACACAGACATTCAGTAGATCAGGCTGCGGCTCAATCGCACCAAACACAGAAGAAGAAAGCATTTCAAAGTAACATCAGCTGGGCGATCAATAATCAATCATAACTTATCAGCACAGATCGATAACATGATCATCAGTTCTGACATTAAAGCCCATGAAGAAGAAACGACTCTGGTTGCTATGGTAACGCCCGCTCTGAATGCCAGTCAGACGGTAAGCTGAGGAGCACTTTGTGGCGACGGACCATCTGCTGTCTCTGTACACACACTCTGAATGGAGGGAAGGGTGGATCACTTTTTGGCAGCGGTGGCTCTGGCTCGGTTCAACCTGTCAATCAAGAGGCGGTCGGAGGCGGGGCATCTGGAGAGGACCGCCCCCATCTCTGCGTCGCTCTTGCGTTCGATTGCAGCGTCCGCCGCACCCTCCAGATCACTGACAGGAAGAGGAGAAAAGGAGGAGTCACCTGAGTGGTCAGGGCTCACCTGTGTGATGATGTCACAGGTGTCACAGTGAGTCTTACCCGACAGCCAGGTGAGCTTTGACCTTCTGCTCAGGCGTCACCTTGGAAACGTACTTCTTGGCCTCGTACTTGTTGTTACTCTTCATGCAGACTTCAACAAACGCCTGATGAGGAGACAACGCTAAGACTCATGGGAAATGTAGTTCTATCTTTAAATCATTATTAAAGCGAGGGGGGCGGGGCTTCTTCTTACCAGGTAGCCAATAGGAGACTTCTTGCTCTTTGAGAACTTCTCTAACTCCTCCCACTCCTCCTTCTCTGCCAGAGACTTCAGCTTCAACCACCAATATCTGCACAGTTAAGACAGGTGGGACAGATTGGACAGGTGAGACAGGTGGGACAGACTCAGTTCAGCCAATCACAGAAGAGGCAGCAGTGACATCACCTTTTGTCAGGTACTCTGAAGTCTCTGTAAAGTTGTTCTGCTTGTTTGTGGAGTCCTAAAGCCAGCAGAGCCTCCATGGTGGCCTGGACAAACAGGAAGTGACATCACAAGGCAGGCAGGTGACATTGATTCAAATTTAGAAACAGGTGCCACACTCACCTGTACTCCTGAAACTGCACCTTCATGTCACACTTGAAGACAAGAACTGAACTACTCACCCTCATCACCCTTTAATAGTACCCCCGCCCCTTTATGTACCTGCACATTCCCAGTAGCCCCGCCCCTCTGTGTACCTGCAGGGACAGTCCCAGTAGCCCCGCCCCTTTCTCATCGTCCAGTTTGCGTTGGAAGCGAAGAAGACGCATCTCGTCCTCTGTGGCCTGAAGACAGAAATCAAAGATGATGATGGAGGTTTCTGTAAATAATCCACCAGGTGATTAAAGTTGTACACCTACCTGTGTGACAGGTGTGGTCAGGTACACCATTAACGTGAGCAGAAAGGTTAAGTTTATAATATCTTATTGAAAAGGTTCACCTTTGCAGAGAACTCATTCTTGGCCTTGTTGTATTCATCGACAGCGCTCTGCAGGAGAGACAGGCGGCTTTCTAACCTCTGCACACAAACAGACAGACAGACAGACAGACAGACAGCTCAATAAAGGCTTGACGTCTCTTCACAGTCCTGCTCTGGTGGTTTGGCAGACTGCCTGACAGGTAACAGGTGTCGTTACCTTTTCTCTGTAGCTGGCAGTGACGTAGTAGTTGGCAAGTTCCTGGTGATCATCGTCCTGGTTATAAAGATCCTTTAGAGTCTCCTGTTCCTGCAGCTTACAGAACTGACAACACAGACAGAGACCTTATCAGTTGAGGACTGTGATAAAGTACGGTTCTAACAAAGTTAAATAAAGTACTGTAACCCATCCATCAATTTTCATCGACTTATCCGCAGCTGGGTCTCAGGGGCAGCAAGTCAAGCAAAGCACCAGAGACGTCCCTCTCTCCAGCACCGCTTTCCAGCTCCTTCTGGAGGACCCCGAGGCGTTCCCAGGCCAGATGAGATATACAGTATAATCCCTCCAGTGTGTTCTGGGTCTGCCCCGGGGCCTCCTACCACTGGGATGTGCCTGAAACACCTCTAACTAAAGGTGCCCAGGAGGATCCTGATCAGATGCTGAACCACCTCAACATGAAGGAGCAGCGGCTCTACTCCGAGCTCCCTCCAGATGTCTGACTCCTCCCCCTATCTCTAAGGCTGAGCCCAGACACCCTACAGAGGAAACTCATGTCAGACGCTTGTATCTGTGACCTCATTTTTTCAGTCACTACCCAGAGCTCACGACCATAGGTGAGGGTTGGGACGGAGATGGACCAGGAAATCGAACGCTTCACCTTCCAGCTCAGGTCCCTCTTCACCACAACGGTCCGGCACAGCACACGCATCACTGCAGACTAAACTGCCGGTCCATCTCTTGCTCCATTCCACCCTCACTCCTGAACCAGTTTCTGGCAGAAAACCATAGCCTCTGACTTGGAGGTGCTGACTCTCATCCTAACCACTTCACACTCAAACTGCCCCAGGTCATGCTGGAGGTCACGGTGTGATGAGGCCGACAGAATCACATCATCTGCAACAAGCAGAAATGCAATTCTAAGGTCCCCAAACCAGACCCCACAAAGCACATGTAGACTGGATGGCCACTGTTCCACGGCCAGGACAGAATCCTGCACCATGTGTGGAGTCCACCCCGGTCTATCTGGGTCGGGGTGGTCTCTGTGGCCGTCGGCTGTGGCGCCTCTCAGTGTGGATGAGCTCCCCATAGGTGGTTTTTCCTCACCTGGTGCCTCAGTGCCCTGTGTGTGTGTTATATGTGGAGGGTGGGAGGGGCACAGCTTCACCGGGACACGCAAACCCCTCCACCACATTGAGGTGGCGATTCTTGAATTACTGTAATATCTGCTCTAATAAAAATACATCAAGAAATTTTCCAACCAAAATTAATATGGTGATGAAGAGTACCTGTCTGTAGAGACTCAGTGCGACCGGTTGGTTCCTCAGAGTCATGAAGAAGTCTCCTCTGTTCATCTCGTTCTTCAGGTACGTCACCACCGTGTAAACTAAGAACACAGAAAACCATTAGCGTGACATCATCTGCCTGTCAGACAGGTAGTGGGCGGGGCTAAGAGACACTCACCTAGGTCAGTATCTCCACTCTCCACAGCTTTACTGAGAGCCAGCTGACTCCTCTTCATCTTCAACAGCAGAGGGACTTGTTCTCCAGACCGAGCCTCAAAGTCCAACAACTGACAGAGAGACAGAGAGACAGGTGAGACAGACAGGTGGGCCAAGGAGGGACAGAGACAGGTATGTTTGTTACCTTGATGGCGAGCTCAGTGCGTCCACATTCGTACGCTTTGGCTGCGATGTGTGAGTAAGACACACCAGGTGAGTCTCCCACCTTCACACACACCGCTCGGGCTATGGCCTCGTCTGATAGGTCCTTCTGCTGCACCTGCACAGGTTAGACAGGTGGGACACACAGGTGAGTCAAGTGAGACAGGTGCATTGAGTGAGAAAGGTGAGAAAGGTGAGACAGGTTACCTTGCATGAGGCCCAGTGTTTGAGGACTCTGCTGACTCCCTGATAATCTGGAATCTTCAGGTAACGGCAGACTTCTATCGCTAACGGATAAAACTGTCGATACACCAGCCTGAGAGACAGACAGGTGAGAGACAGACAGGTGAGAGGGAGACCAGTGATACAGACAGGCACAGAAAGATAGACAGGTTAGATGGGCGGACCTACCTGTCGATCAGCACCTGTATAGTCATCTGTTTGAATCTGAGGTCAGAGGTCAAGGAGGTTGTCACCATGGTTACTGATCTGACGTCTGATTGGTCATCAGTGAAACATCAGATGATGACATCACAGTCACAGTCACTACAGTTTATTAGAACAGACTGTTGGACCTCATGTCCCATGATGCACCTAGGTGTAAGGATACTGAGTGTGAGTGAGCGGCAGCCCCACGGTGCTCTCCCTGACGGCGTTCAGGACTCGGAGTTCTCTGCAGATCGTCACGAACGGGTCCGAACTGAAGTCTGTCAGGAAACACTTCCCGAAGGACGCCGCCTGGTGGACGAGACGTGAGAACACAGAACAATGATACAGAACGCCGCCTGGTGGACGAGACGTGAGAACACAGAACAATGATACAGAACGCCGCCTGGTGGACGAGATGTGAGAACACTGTAACACACCAAAATACAGAGCCCCTCGAGTGAGCGTGTGTTCTCACCCTCAGCAGGGATTTCTGGGTGTTGGCGTCATATTCGTGTCCTGCCGCCTCCACACACTGTCGGACTGCTTCTCCCAGCATGCTCTGCTCCTTTATCTCCCTCAGGTACTCATCAGCCTTCTGACTCGACTTCTACACAGAAACAAAAGGAACAAGATCAGAGACAAACATCAGAGGAGCGTGCGGTCAGATGGGCGGGATCTTACCTCGTACTCCCTGTGGGCCTCCAGCAGCAGAGCTCCAGGAGCCATGGAAGCAATCTTAAAGATGTCCTGACAGACCAGAGGCACCTCCTGAAGCAGCTCCTGATTGGTCGAGCTGATGATCCGAATTCCATCCAGCTCTCCGACCAAAACACAGTGATCCTCTATGGGGAACCTGAGGTCCAGCGTCAAGGGTCAAATGGGGAACCTGACCAGAGAACAACTTCAAACGAGAGGTCACCTCAAACAGGAGGAGGTTCTTGAACCGAAAACACAGCTCAACAAGTCCTGTGAGAAGCACAACAACCTCCGATAGAACAATAATGACCTCCAGTAGAACCACAAGGTCCTCAGGTAGACCCGTAATGAGCTCCAGGAGAACCGTAACAAATTTCTGTCAGTCTAAACTAGTTTCCAGTCTGAACTGGTTCTTGGTCCCAGTCTGACCTGGTTTGCGGTTCAAGTCTGCACTAGTTCATGGTTCCAGTCTGAACTGGTTCAAAGGATACTGGATGGTATCGTGACACACTCCGGCCACCATGAGCAGTCTGTCCCACATCAACACCACAGAGGGCTGCTGACTCTTTGGTCTGCGACACCTGTGCAGGGAGACATGCAGGTCAGTGGACAGACGGACAGGTGGACATGTAGGGTAGTGGACAGACAGAGAGACATGTAGGTCAGTGGACAGACAGACAGGTGGACATGTAGACGTACCAGACCATCTGTTTGGGAGGCGTGGACTTTTTAGTGTCCACTTCACTCAGTTTGTCCTGCAGAGACAGAATCACATGTCATCATCAGACTCCGCCCCCTCAGGTTAGATCAAGCAGCTGATTGGACAGACAAGTAGCTCACCTGAAGGTGGGAGGAGCCTGTCCACAGGTGCCCGGTATCAGTGAAGAGAGCCAGGTACTTATAACTAAAGGACACAGACATGTGGACAATACTGCCGGCCTGCGGACTAAGACCTGGGGGACACTGAAAGACGGACAGGTGAGGTTAGTCTCATGTCTTTCTCTACCTGTCTCTAAGGGCCCTGTGGACATGATCGTGCTGTAGGGCCAGAACTAACTGTCTCACCACAGCAGTGCAAGACGTGTTGTCCAGGATGTAGAGGTCAGGTCCGTTTGACAGCAGGACTTTAGTCTGTCTGTCCTGAGTGAGGACGACCCAGCAGGACGGCTTCCCCTGAAGACCTGCAGACGGTAAGACCGTCGAACAGTTAGAACTTAAACACCATGAACCACAGAGTGAAACCACAGGTGAATCAGGTGTTACCTGGGATCTCAGGTAACCTCCGGAGTTTCAGGTCATCAATGTTGGTTGCCAGGGTGAAGCGGGAGGAGCCCGTTACTATGGCCACACCTGTTCCATAAGGAGAGTGGAACACTTTGGCTTCTAACACCTGACTCTGGACCACTTCCTGTTAGAGATGGAAACACACAGAGATTCAGGTCTAGTGTTTAGTTAACTAGTTAACAGACTGACCTGTGTCATACTGAAGTGGTTAGTTAACTAGTTAACAGACTGACCTGTCCCATGCTGAAGTGTCTCTTGAAGGATCCAAACAGGTCGTAGATCAGAACTGATCCATCCTCCTGAATACACAACAGTTCATCACTGACTGTCCAACCCAGGTGGACCACAGGACCACTCTTCCACTACGACAGAGACAAACAGGGACAGAGACAGAGACAACTTGTTGAGGACTTCCTGTATGATTGTTTCATGTCCTTAATGAGGACAGAGTCTGATTGGTTGATGGGGACAGGTTTATATTTACCGGGAAGCTGGCAATGCTGACTCCAGATGCAGAATAAATCTCTAACTGAGGACGAGAACTGGGAGAACGTCTGTGAGGTTCTCTGAGGAGTGCTGAGACAGACAACAGGACATCAACACCTGTGGACACTGAATGTCTCACAACAGCAAGAACTCATAAACAATGATGTCACTTCCTGTACATACTTTCTGTACTGGTTCTATGTTACTGTCTAATGTGGAACTGCACAGAACAGAAGTTTTACTAGAACTCCAACAGGTCTGAACCAGAACATCCTCCAGTTCTTCACAGATCCCAACAGACCAGTGGAAAATCTACCTGAACCCAACATGTACTCAATCATTTAACAAGTACGAGACCTGGTCCTGAAAGACTCCGATGACAGTTAGACCTGTTCCGAAAGGAACCTAAGGACAGTTAGACCTGGTACAACAGGGACCCGATGATGGTTGGACCTGATCCTACAAGAACCCAATTACGGTTATACCTGGTCCTAAAGGGAAACCAGTGACGATTATACCTGGTCCTACAGGAACGCCAAGATGTTTAGACCTGGTCCTAAAAGGCATCTAAACTGTCCTGGTTTTAAAGAAACCCAAGGAACAGTTAGACCTGGTCCTAAGAGAAACACACGGATGGTTAGACCTGGTCCTAAAGGCACCTGATGACGGATAGACCTGATCCTAGAGGGACCCAATGATGGTTAGACCTGGTCTTACAGGAACCCAATGACGGTAAGACCTGATCCTAAAGGAAACTTGATGCCGCTTAGACCTGGTCCTACAGCCACCCAAAGACAGTTAGACCTGGCCCTTAAGTAGTAAGGTGCATTAAAGTATTGTGTTGTCTTTTTGGTTGCATGTTGTTGTGGCTGTTAATTTCCTGGAAAGGATCAAAAAAGTTGATTTGATTGAAGTAACCCAATGACAGTCAGACCTGGTCCTAAAGGAACCCAATGACGGTTAGGCCTGGTCCTAAAGGTACCTGAGGATGCCTAAGGGACATTTAGATCTGGTCCTAAAAGAAACCCAAGGACCATTAGACCTGGTCTGACAGGAACCCGATAATGGATAGACCTGGTCCTAAAGGAACCCAGTGATGGTTAGACTGGTCCTAAAGGAACCCAATGATGGTTAGACCTGATCCTAAAGGAACCCAATGACGTTAAGACCTGGTCCTAAAAGACCCCCATAACATTTAGACCAGGTCTGACAGGGACCAAATGATGGTTAGACCTCATCCTAAGGGAAACCAATGACAATTAGACCTTTACTTCCTGTAAGCTTAGTCTGATGTTTCTGTGTGTTGTTGTTCTAGCTCTGCAATATGATTCCGTTTTTATATTTAATTATGATCATGTTTCTCTGTGTTGTTGTCATGGCACCAAACTAGCCCTCAAACTGTGTGAATACTGAGTAAATCCTGTCCCCCTTACCGATGGGTCCTCCGTATGGAGCTGCAGCCACCAGAGAGTCTCTGAGTCCGTCCCTCAGGTTCCAGCACATCTCATACAGCTCTGTCTTACTACAGACACACACACACACACACACATAACACACACTTTTATGTAAATATAAACAACCACTAACACGTCACACACACAGGGACACACACTGTGTCACAGAGCATCATGGTAAATGTTTACTTCAGTATAAAACGTCACAGTTTTGACTTCCTGTTCTGCTCCACCAGACTCCATTTACAAATCTGACATTTTGACACTGTTGTGTTTCTCGGTGACGTTAAACAACACCTGTTCACCTGACTGAAGGCGGACTCTGATTGGTTACAGTCCTCTGCCCAGTTCGTCGTGACAGTAACTCACCTGACGTCATCACCTGTTTGGTTAAAGTAAGAAAAAACTGTCGCTGTATTTCTATTGAAGCTACAGTGAGCTAGCAGCTAACGTTAGCCTGTTTACAGCTGCGAGGCTAACGTTAGCTGCTGAGTGAGCGACCTGCCGGAAGTACACTGACCGATAAAAAGCTTCTCCCAGCGGGTTCCAGTTGGCTGTGATGAACGCCATGTCCGGAGAGCCCCGACCGTCTTCACTGTGATGATGAAGAGGAGGAGGAGGATGGTGATGATGATCCTCTGTTAGCTTTAGCTTCGGCTCAGTCAGGTGATCACTTCTTCTTCTTCCGCCTTTCTTCTTCTTCTACGGTCGAATCAACAGCGCTCACTGTCGCCTCCCCGTGGCTGCAGACTTAATTATCAATAACATTGAAAACACGACGAAGACACATTTTCTAAAAATAAATAAGAGATTAGAAACACAGATTATTTTCATTTGTTATTTGTTTATAACATTTATAAGAAATTCACTATTGACAACATTCAGAACACTATAAATAAATGAATATTATTATTTCTATGAATACATTACACAGTAAATGAACGAATGACTGAATGAAAAAAAGAAAAATACATCAGACCAGGAACACTGAGGTCACCAGGTGTTTATCTAACATTTATTATTAACATTTAAACAGTGTGAAGAGACACTTGTTACAACAAACGGTATCATAAATAAGTAAATAAATAAATAACAACAGAGCAGAAACACTGAGGTGTTTATTAACATGATCATCTGTGGTCTGTTGTGTTCTTCATGTTCTCACAGGATGGAACAGGGAATTCCTGACGTTCCCCAGTAACAGTGACAGGAAGTGACCTCCCGTCATAAACCACTGCTCAGAGTCCGGACTGCATTGTGTCTGAATGAATCCATGATGCAAGTCACTTCCTGTTTCCACCTCCGTCCATTCTGACCTGCTGCAGAACTGTTCTGCTGCTCACAGTCGGTGTGAAGACGGGCCGTTTGTCGCCGGGGCCTTTAGACCTGGTCCTCAAAGACCCCGAGGACAGTTTGGCTCCGTTTCCACCGAGCAGTTCAGTTCAGTTCAGTTCAGTCACAGTTTCTGTCTCCACAGTAAAAGTTGTGGATGGTCCCAACAGCAGCGTTCCTTAGCGTCCCCATGTTTGGTCCCCCCTCTGTTGGGGTACCTAGCACACAGATCTGGTACTAAAAGGTGGAGCTAGAAACCCTGCAGTCTGATTGGTCAGTAGAGGACGCTCACTCTGGTTTTATGTAACCTCTGTTCATACATCAGTAAACTACAACTATAAAATGAAAGAGAAAAAAATCACTTCATTCACTGGGCCGACTGCCGGCAACTTTTAAGGTGGAACGTTAACTTGTAATGTTACTCAATGCATGAGTTGATGACGTGAATCCATGCAGTAAATACAACTGATAAATACACCTTAAGACATTTATTTATCAGTTGTATTTACTGCACGCCTTTTTTAAATTGTTATTTTGATCTTTTTATCTTAAATCTGTGGATACTGCTGGAAGATGTGAATTTCCCTCGTGGTGAATAAAGTATCTATCTATCATCTATCTATCTGAATCCGTCAGCACACCTTAAATTTGACAAATTCGGTTTTTTCGACATTTAATCAACATTTTTTCCACATTTTAACAATATTTTTTTGACATTTTAATAACTTTTCCTGGACATTTTAACAGCATTTTATCAACATTTAATCAACATTTTAACAATATTTTTTTGACATTTTAATAACTTTTCCTGGACATTTTAACAGCATTTTATCGACATTTAATCAACATTTTTTTCGACAGTTTAACAATATTTTTTCCATATTTTAACAACTTTTTTTTTGACATTTTAACTTTTTTCAGCATTTCAACAACATTTTTTGGACATTAATCAACTTTTTTTTTTTTACATTTTAACAATATTTTTTCGACATTTTAACATTTTTTTGACATTTTAACTTTTTTTGACATTTTAACAATATTTTTTGGACATTAATCACCCTTTTTTCAACATTTTGATATTTTTCAACATTTTAACAACTTTTTTCCAAAATTTTAACAACATTTTTTTTTTACATTTTAACAACTTTTTTCGACATTTTAACAACTCTTTTTTTTATACATTTTAACATTTGTTCGACATTTAACAACATTTTTTTCAACATTTTGTGACATTAAAGGAGCTATATGTAAGAAAAATAAAGCACATAGTCATAAAATCCTCCTAATATGTCACAGAGACTAAGGAATAATGTTCATATAACATGCTGATCTCACCGACAACAATAGTACAGCCAGAATATTCGCATTTAAAAAAACATTTTTATGTTTTCAATTTGTGGTTTGTTTGTTTTTTGTGTTGAATTTTTTGGCCTGTTGCGCCACCCACCGCCGTCTACCAGTCACGCAGTCAGTAGAGTCTCAGCATCAGTTACAGTTACGACTGAGCTACAGCAGCACGGCGAGCAGCATTAGCAGTGTCCCAGTACATAGCATTAGCAGCCGGCTCCTCCTCAGCTGTATCCCGGCAGCAGCATTAGCAGCAGAGAAGCCGGACTTGCTCGAACGGTCTGCTGGAAAACCAAAGATCAAGGACGCGGCAACACGGCCCTGCCACAGCAGCCGTCCGTGGGCAAACAAATCAGTCTCCAGCGTGTCGCTGTCCAGCAACCTCGAATCTGTAGTGGAGAGGGGGCGGACACGACTCGCAGCAGTATTTTGAATTTGAGTGCAGTAACTGTTTTGGCCACATTCTTACATACAGCGCCTTTAAATCAAAACATTATTGTACATTTTATCAACTTGTTTCAGACATTTTATGAATATTCTTTGACATTTAATCAGCACTGTGTTAAGCAGTTATTAACGTATGTATTTTTCAGACTGTCTTATCGGCTGTTTGGAGATGAGAAGGGTTGTGAGCGTCTCCTGTGGGCTACAGCAACACTAAGCCCCTGAGCTTGCCTGAGAAGGACTCAGGAATCACATGTAACACATGTAAGTGGCAGATTGCTTTTACTCGTGGGGGAGGGGCATAACACTTTAATAGAGCATCTGACTGGACGTTACATCAGTGTACGTCCTGAGCGCAGGATGAGACACATGGAGGACTCTGAAATCAGCTCAGACCTGCAGAGTCTGAAGCCAGGACGTGTTCCTTTAAACTGGGCACTGAGCGTAGAGGGGGCGGGGTCTGTCCTGGGGGGCGGGGTCAGCTCAAACCGGTCTGACATCACAGAGAGGAGGACTGTGTCTCTGTTTCGTGTTTTGAAGGTGAAGTCATCTGGAAGGAAACCTCGCCCTCCCTCCTCCACACACACACACACACACACACACACACACCCCTCTCCTACCCCCGTCGCCATGGTGACAGCCCTCTCCCTGTGGGTGTGGTGGAGAGACACTGAGCCTGAGGCTGAACAGCAGAGAGAGAGAGTTAACCCCTTCATCTCCGAGTCATCCTCCTTATTTATTTATTTATTTATTCATCATAACTGTTTGTGTTTCAGTGACGCTGTGTTTTTATTTACTGTCTGTAAGATATAAATGTTTATTTATCTAGTTTATAACTTTGATTAGCTGATAATAAATAAATTGTGTGAACGTGTTTTTATTTGTTTTTATTTCATTCATTAATCACAAATCAGATTTTATTTCTAAATGTTTATTATTTGTTTCTTTTTTTGCTATTTTGGGTTGTTTATTTTATATTAATCTTAAATGTTAAAATTATATTTTTTGAATGATTTATTATATTTTACTTTATTTGGTTTGTTTTGTATGTTTCCTTTAAACATTATGGCTCATCACTGTGGAAGTTTTTTATTTATTAATATCAGATTTTATTCCTTGATTTATTTTTCACAGATAATCATTATTATAATATCTTTTCTAATTCATTTATTTTATGTTTTTAACAGTTTTATTTGAACTTTGATTTTATATTTTTTTAAATGTTACTTACTTCATCTTTAATATTTTTGATTTACTGTGTATTTATTTGTTTTTTATAAGCTTCCTTCAGAATTATAATGATTACATTTTGTAGCTCATTGAAGTTTTTATTTCTTTATTATTATATTTAGACAATATTTGCCAAATTAGTATGATTTTCTTTTGTATTCTTATTTATTTTTATGTATATTTTATATTTGTTGTTTTTTTATTTGTGTTATTTATTCATTTTTACTGTTAATTTCTATTTGATTTAATTAAATTAAAATGAATCAAAAACTATATTTTACAGTACTTGTCATTATGAGTATGAATTTTTATAATAAAGTATTTTTATTTATTAAAGGTGTCTTTTATTTTGACGTTCCTGTGACTTCCTGCGACACAAAGGTGCAGTCCATCTATACTTACAGACAGAGCTGGTCACGCTGTGGGAGTGAAAGGGTTAAAGGTGTGGACGCTTCCACAGTTGGGAAGTTAGACGGAAAGTTTTGCTCTGAGCCAACCAATCAGAGCGCAGCACACTCTGACACACACACACACACACACACACACACTCTCTCTCAGGGAGCTGCTGAGGTGGAGCTCAGTGTTTTTCTGCAGCTGAAAAAGTTCCTGCACTTTGAGGAGTTTTCGGTCGGACTAAGGACAGAGTCGTCATGGTGACCACTGAGACCCACCAGAGCCAGGACCTCCTGGTCCCCCAACAGAACCAGGACCAGCAGGACCAGTTTGTCCAGCAGGACCTGCAGGAGGAGGACCAGGTCTCCCCCTCGTCCCCCCTGGCGGGGTTCGACCCCGAGTCGATGGGTCAGGGTCCCGTCAACGCCATCACCGTCCTCACACTGCTGGACAAACTGGTCAACATGCTGGACGCCGTGCAGGAGAACCAGAACAAGATGGAGGTGAGCCACGCCTTAACATCAGGTCTGAGGGCGGGAGTCCGCCACAGACACCAGTACAGACACCAGTACAGGAACCAGAACTAACTCCAGTACAGAGAGAGATTTAAAGAAATCTAGTCAGCTCGTGCTTCAACTGCATGAAACAACAGTTGACACAAGTTCAATGTTTCACAAGGTTGCTGCTCCAGGGTTGCCAGGTCTATAAAAACCATCCAAACCAAACTCCATGGAAAAAACTGTCGATTTAAAAGCAGTTTGTGTTCTTTCAGTCGCCATGACGTTGTCTGTAACTATGTAAAGACAACATGTGTCGATGTTGATCCAGAGAGTCAGAGCAACTTTCCAAACCAAACTCCTCTCAAAAAACTGCTGATCTAACGTTGACAGTCACCCCGCGTTTCCTGGTTCAGGGTTGCCAGCTCCATAAAAACCATCCAAACCAAACTCCAGTCAAAAAACTGTCGATTTAGTCGTAGCTTTAACCGTTGCCTTGGAAACAGTTTGTGTCATGTTTTTGGACTCTCTCTTAATCTCCTCTCTCACTCTGACCTCATTTTGCTTTTCTCTTCCTTTTATGAAAGTTTTGAACACACACACACACACACACACACACACACACACACACACAAACAAACAGATCTATTTCTGTCCCTCCATCAGACGTCACATGACCCTCAGCAGTACTCGCTGGTTGCCACATGTTTCACTCTGCTGTGACTGTAGATTCCTGACATGTTTGTCATATTGACACTTCAGCACAAACAATTTAAACACAAACATCATCTCCTGGCTGAGACCTGTGGATGCGTTTATCCCTGCAGCAGGCGTCGCCCTGCAGACCAGCCTGTCACTGGTTAATGACCACGTTTATAACAGTAAAACACCCCAGTGACTCGTTAAGACTCTGAATCAGCTGAGTGGTGATTGGCTGGCTGTGTTTCAGGTGCACCAGGTGGAGATGGAGGGCGTGGTCAGAGGGATCCAGGCTGACATGACCAAACTGTCCAAAAGCCACAGCCACACCTCCAACACCGTCAGCAAGCTGCTGGACAAGAGCCGCAAACTGTCCGTCACCATGAAGGAGGTATGACGCCCAAATATATTTACACCTGTCTCTAAATATATCACACCTGTCTCTAAATATATCACACCTGTTTCTAAGTATATCACACCTGTCACTAAATATATCACACCTGTCTCTAAATATATCACACCTGTCACTGTCACTAAATATATCACACCTGTCTCTAAGTATATATCACACCTGTCACTGTCACTAAATATATCACACCTGTTTCTAAGTATATCACACCTGTCACTAAATTTATCACACCTGTCTCTAAATATATCACACCTGTCACTGTCACTAAATATATCACACCTGTTTCTAAGTATATCACACCTGTCACTAAATTTATCACACCTGTCTCTAAATATATCACACCTGTCACTGTCACTAAATATATCACACCTGTCACTAAATATATCACATGTCTCTAAATATATCACACCTGTCACTGTCACTAAATATATCACACCTGTCTCCTAATATATCACACCTGTTTCTAAGTATATCACACCTGTCTCTAAGTATATATCACACCTGTCTCTAAGTATATATCACACCTGTCACCGTCTCCTAATATATCACACCTGTTTCTAAGTATATCACACCTGTCTCTAAGTATATATCACACCTGTCACTGTCACTAAATATATCACACCTGTTTCTAAGTATATCACACCTGTCTCTAAGTATATCACACCTGTCTCTAAGTATATATCACACCTGTCACTAAATATATCACACCTGTCTCTAAGTATATATCACACCTGTCACTGTCACTAAATATATCACACCTGTTTCTAAATATATCACGCCTGTCACTGTCACTAAATATATCACATGTCTCTAAATATATCACACCTGTCACTGTCACTAAATATATCACACCTGTTTCTAAATATATCACGCCTGTCACTGTCACTAAATATATCACATGTCTCTAAATATATCACACCTGTCACTGTCTCTAAATATATCACACCTGTTTCTAAGTATATCACACCTGTCTCTAAATATATCACACCTGTCACTGCCACTAAATATATCACACCTGTCTCTAAATATATCACATGTCTCTAAATATATCACACCTGTCACTGTCACTAAATATATCACACCTGTTTCTAAGTATATCACACCTGTCACTGTCACTAAATATATCGCACCTGTCTCTAAATATATCACACCTGTCACTGTCTCTAAATATATCACATGTCTCTAAATATATCACACCTGTCACTGTCACTAAATATATCACACCTGTTTCTAAGTATATCACACCTGTCTCTAAATATATCACACCTGTCACTGCCACTAAATATATCACACCTGTCTCTAAATATATCACATGTCTCTAAATATATCACACCTGTCACTGTCACTAAATATATCACACCTGTCACTGCCACTAAATACATCACACCTGTCTCTAAATATATCACACCTGTCACTGTCACTAAATATATCACACCTGTTTCTAAGTATATCACACCTGTCACTAAATATATCACACCTGTTTCTAAGTATATCACACCTGTCACTGTCACTAAATATATCACACCTGTCACTGCCATTAAATATATCACACCTGTCACTGTCACTAAATATATCACACCTGTCACTGCCATTAAATATATCACACCTGTCACTGTCACTAAATACATCACACCTGTCTCTAAATATATCACACCTGTCACTGTCACTAAATATATCACACCTGTTTCTAAGTATATCACACCTGTCACTGTCACTAAATATATCACACCTGTCACTGTCACTAAATATATCACACCTGTCACTGTCACTAAATACATCACACCTGTCTCTAAATATATCACACCTGTCACTGTCACTAAATATATCACACCTGTTTCTAAGTATATCACACCTGTCACTGTCACTAAATATATCACACCTGTCACTGTCACTAAATATATCACACCTGTCACTGCCATTAAATATATCACACCTGTCACTGTCACTAAATATATCACACCTGTCACTGTCACTAAATATATTACACCTGTCTCTAAATATATCACACCTGTCACTGTCACTGTCACTAAATATATCACACCTGTCTCTAAATATATCACACCTGTCACTGTCACTAAATATATCACACCTGTCACTGTCACTAAATATATTACACCTGTCTCTAAATATATCACACCTGTCACTGTCACTGTCACTAAATATATCACACCTGTCACTGTCTGTAAATATATCACACCTGTCTCTAAATATATCACACCTGTCACTGTCACTGTCACTAAATATATCACACCTGTCACTGCCACTAAATATATCACACCTGTCACTAAATATATCACACTTGTCTCTAAATATATCACACCTGTCTCTAAATATATCACACCTGTCACTGTCACTAAATATATCACACCTGTTTCTAAGTATATCACACCTGTCGCTGTCTCTAAATGTATCACACCTGTCTCTAAATATATCACATCTCTCACTAAATATATCACACCTGTCACTGTCTCTAAATATATCACACCTGTCTCTAAATATATCACACCTGTCACTGTCACTAAATATATCACACCTGTTTCTAAGTATATCACACCTGTCGCTGTCTCTAAATGTATCACACCTGTCTCTAAATATATCACATCTCTCACTAAATATATCACACCTGTCACTGTCTCTAAATATATCACACCTGTCACTAAATATATCACACCTATCACTGCCACTAAATATATCACACCTCTCTCTAAATATATCACATCTGTCACTAAATATATCACACCTGTCACTGTCTCTAAATATATCACACCTGTCTCTAAATATATCACACCACATGTCGGACACGTCTCTGACCACACAAAGACATTAATGTCTCCACATGTCGGACACGTCTGTAACGACACGAAGACATTAATGTCTCTGCATGTCGGACACGTCTCTGACCACACGAAGACGTTAATGTCTCCACATGTCAGACACGTCTGTGACCACACATGGACGTTAACGTCTTCACATGTCGGACACCTGTCACTAAATATATCACACCTGTCACTGTCTCTAAATATATCACACCTGTCACTAAATATATCACACATGTCACTAAATATATCACACCTGTCACTAAATATATCAAACCTGTCTCTAAATATATCACACCTGTCACTGTCTCCTAATATATCACACCTGTCTCTAAATATATCACACCTGTCTCTAAATATATCACACCTGTCTTGTTGTGCTTCTGCAGGTGCGTGACAGGATGGAGCGTCAGGGTGTCCAGGTGAAGAAGCTGGAGGCAAACCATGCCCATCTGATCAGCAGGAACAACTTCAAAGTTCTCATCTTCCAGGTGAGTGTGATGGAGGTCAGAGGTTAAAGTTCTTTGCTGGTAAGGTTCTCCTCAGATTGTCTGGTTCTCCTCAGACGGTCTGGTTCTCCTCAGACGGTCTGGTTCTCCTCAGACAGTCTGGTCCTCCTCAGACGGTCTGGTTCTCCTCAGACAGTCTGGTTCTCCTCAGATAGTCTCCCTGTCTGTTGGTGATTGTCAGTCATGACCTTATTTGGTCGTCAGCTGCAGCAAGAAGTGAACTGGAGTTCTCAGTGATCCGTGGTCATGTGGTCTGGTTGTCATGGCAACAACACAGTGAGTTATGAAGTCAGTGAGTGGAACAGTCAGCAGTTCTCAGGTCAGAACTGTGTGTTCTGTATCAACAGGTGAGTGTTTGTAGATCTGTATGAGCAGGATCACTTGTGTACATGTGTGCACATGTGTGTTCTCTGTCCCGTCTCACCAACACTAAACATTCCCGTCCTCCCTAAAATACCCAGCATTCCTCAGTGCGTGTGTGAGTGTGTTCAGTGGGTGTGGTTCTGTGTCAGCTGTTTAACCCTTTCAGTCCCTGAGGGAACGAGGAGCTCTGGTCTTCGTCCTCCTGTTGGTGTTGTTCTGGTGTAAAGACCTGCATATCAGGATATGGACAAAAGTATGTGGACGGCCCCTTTAACAGTAGGGTTCTTCAAGGACAGTTAAGTTGTCCACCGACAAGATGGTTCTCCATAGATTTTATGATTTTCCACAGATAGGAAAGTTCCCCCATGATAGTTACGTTCTCCATGGACAGTAAAGTTCTCAACAGATTGTACTGTGCTCCTCTGATCGTAAAGTTTTTGCAGATAGTATTGTTCTAGAAAAACAGTGAAGTTCTCCACAGATAGGAAAGTTCTCCTCTGACAGTTACGTTCTCCACAGAAAGAAGGGTTCCTCACGGATCATAAGGTTCCCCTCAGACAGTAAAGTTCTCAGCAGACAATATGGTATTCCTTTGATAATCAAGTTCTCCACATATAGTACTGTGTTCCTCTGATAGTAAAGTTCCAGAAAACAATACGGTTCTCCACATACAGTAAAATTTCCACAGGCATTCTCCAAACTCCTCATCAACTTTTACAGATGCACAGTGGAGAGCATCCAAACTCTATCACAGTGTGGTACAGGAACTGCACTGTTCAGGGCAGAACGGTTCTCCAGCGTGTCATTAAAATGGCACAATTTGTCTGTGGAGCAGTGTGTATTTTAGTGGTGTCAGGGCGACTCTCTAAGAATTCATTGCCTGTAACCACGTTTACGTTTGCTGTGTACATGACAATAACCTCTTGACTCTTGAATGTTTACCTTGTCTTCCCATAATATTATGATAAGGTTTACCGGCATTCCTTTTAGGTTCCTCTGAGGTTCCACTATTGCCTGGTTCCCCTAAACTTCCTCTAGCCTGACAATCTCCAAGGGTTTCCCCAAGGTTTCCTTATGGTTTCCCTGAGTATTCCTGTAAACATGCCTTTATGTCCCTCAAATGTTCCTTTAAGCTTATGCTGAGGTTCCACTTAGGGCCCCTTAACATATCCAAGGTTTGGTTTCTCAGATGTTTTCCTAATGTTCTCCTCTCCTTCAGGAGGAGAATGAGATCCCCTCCACTGTTTTCGTGAAGGATCCTCCTCCGTTCCCTCGTGATGAGATTTTGGAAGAACGTGATGAATCGGCAGCAGGCGTCGATGGCAACCAATCCCAGGAGGGCGGGCTCCATACCATTGACCTATCATCTGATGAGGACGTTGGGTTGGAGGCGGAGTTAGAGGATGAGGAGATGTGGCCTCACGATCTGGAGAACATGGAGAAGTCCAGAGCCGAGAAACTGAAACGTTCCAGTCTGAAGAAGGTAAGAAGGTCCGACTGAAGGTGTTCAGTCAGACAGACAGCACAGTCAGACAGACAGGTGTAACAGTTTCTCCCTCCGCAGGTTGACAGTCTGAAGAAGGCGTTCTCCAGGCAGAACATTGAGAAGAAGATGACGAAGATCGGAACAAAGATTGTTTCTCAGGAACAACGAGAGAAGATCAAACAGAGAACCTCCAGTCTGAAGGTTTCACCTCTGACCTTCAGCATCAGGAAGGTACTCTTTGTTGTTCTAATACTCCTTTCATCTCAATATTATCAAGCATTCTCAGTTCCTCTTAGGTCCCCCTAACTTTTTCAAGTGCCACTAATGTTCCCCAAAGTTTCCTTTAACATTCCACTAGGTTCACCGCAAGTTCTTGTACCATTCCTCTAAGGTTACCCCATGAATCCCCTTAGAAAGGTTCCACTAACATCCACTGTAAAGCTCCTGTAACGTTGTACTAAGGTTCCTCCAACAACCCAAGGTTCCCAGAAATATATTTGCCCCAATGTTTAACTAGCAATGTTTCCCTGAAGTTCACCTTAAATGTGCTCCAGGTATCCTTAGCATGCCACCAAGATCCCCCACATTTTTGTTGTCAAGTACCTGTAAGGTTCCCCTAAGATTACTATAAAGTTCCTCTGGGGTTCTGCTAAGGACCCCATAACAGTTAGATTAAGGTTCCCCCAGTGTTCCCTTCACATATTCCTAATATTGCCCTGAGGTTACCCCTAGAATCCCCTTGATTCCCTTAAGTTTTCCTTAGATTTCTAAATGTCACGTGAAGATTGCTCTGACATTTTCTAAAGGTGTCATTAATGTTCTCCACTACTTCCTGTAACATCCCTTTACGTTTACCACACACTTCTGTAACATTCATCTAAGGTTTCCCCATGAATTCTCTTAGTAAGTGGCCACTGACATTCCCGCTAAAGTTCCTTCAATGTTCTACTAAGGTTCCTCAACAAAAACTTGCAGGTAATCACTGTGATCCGCCGTCTTGTTACAACAATTTACTTGCATTATGTGTTGTGGAACAATCCCCATTGATGACACCTTGATTTCAATGGTTCTGATCAAATCTGGCAGAACACTGGATGGTTCTAGATAGCAGCAGGGTCCCCAGAGTGTTAAACAGAACAAATTCAAGAGCCAGAGGTCCTTTGGTGGAAAGAGGCTCTGCTAAGATTCTCTTAAGGGTCAAATAAAGTTCTCTAAGGTCCCGTACACATGCCACGTTTTTTGCTCCCTGAAGTTGGGCTACCCTGGGTTCTCCATCTGTCCCACAGACGATATTTAGATACACATTTAGAACCACGTCTGGAAGAAGATCAGCTCTGAACTTTCTGGTACCTAGGTGATGATAAGGTGTTTATGGTAGAGTAGCAATGTCAGATGCATTTTACCTTCATGACCTTGAAAGTTGGCACAAGTGTAGCACCCAGCACCCGACCTCACGTTCTCCAGGCGGTAAAAGAGGCAACATGTGTCCCATCCGTTAAGTTACTACCAAGTTCCCCTGTTGTTCCACTTCTCTGACCTCTGACTGTCTGTGCTTTCAGCCTCGCAGCAGCTCCGACTCACAGCCCCCCGAGGCTTCCCCTCAGGCGGGGGAGTCTGTCTTCACAGAGGCTGATGTCAAGCTCTCCCCGCTGGACAGCACCAACCAGGAGGTCCCCTTCACCGAGGTCCATGCCCAGCTGGCTCCAGCTGAGCATGAGGAGAAAGAGGAAGAGGAGGTGAAAGAGGAGGAGGTGAAAGAAGAAGAGGAGGAGGTGAAAGAGGAAGAGGAGATGGGAGGCGAGGAGGTGTTAGGTGTGGAGGCGGATCTGTCGGTGGTTTCGGAGGGAGTCAGTCAGGAGTACACTTTGTCTGCCACCCTGCCTCAGGAGGAGAAAGAGGAGGAGTCCTAAACACTCGGATCTTTAAAGGAACAGTTTGGCCTTTATATAAAAGTGGAACTGTTCCTTTAAATTTCAGAGCCGTTTAAGTATTTCTGTTATTGATAAAGTTCCACACACACACGTTCCTTCCACATATCTAATCATCTGTGCTGATATTTCATGTCTCTATATGCGAACCTTAGAACCTCGGTTCTCCAACATTTGAACTTTTCAGGAACTAAAAAGCAAAAACATGCTTTCTGTTTTGTAAAGTTTCGAATGAAGTCGGAGAATTTAAACGTTCATTTCTTCAACTGATCTGAAAACCTGAAAAATGAGAACACTTAAATTTGGAGCTCCGCGGTTCTTTAGTTGTAGTTTTTTTTTTTTTCTCTTTTCGTTTTTGTTCTAAACAGCTGACTGATAGAAACACTAATAACATGCTGATCAATAACATTTATGTAAAATTTCCATTGGTGGGACCCAATGAGTTACAACCTGACAAGGTTCTCACAAACAGACAGAACTCAGGGATCACTAAGGTAAACATGGTGCTGAACAGATCCCTGAATACAAAATGTCCCTCCAGTGTTCCACAAATCATCCCCAAACTGTCTAAATTTATACTTGCCTAGTGGTGCCTCATTAGTTTTACCACTGTTTCCTAAACATTCCTCCAAGGTTCCTTAAATGTTGCCCTAACATTTTCCAAAGGATCCTTTATGGTTTCACTGAAGTACCTCTAAGGTTCTACTGTGTTTGGCAAAAGTTCCCCAACAGTTCCCATAAAGCTTTTGTTGAGTTCTAGTTTCCCAAACATAGCCGAAAGAGTCCCATAAAGTCCGTCCGAGGTTCCTCAAAGGTTACCTTAAAATTTCCCGAAGGATCCCTTATGGTTACACAAAAGTATTTCTGAGGTTCTGCTATGGTTGGCCAAGGTTCCCCAAGAGTTCCTGTGAAATTTTTATGAGGTTCAACTTAAGTTCCTCTAACATAGCCGTAAGATTCCCATTCAGTTCCCCAGAGGTTCCTCAAATGTTTCCTTAAAATTTCCATATGGATCCTTTATGTTTATACTAAAGTACCTCTAAGGGTCTAGGATGTTTGGCCAAGGTTTCCCAAGAGTTTCCATAATATTTTTTTGTGTGGTCTACTTAAGTTCCTCTAACATGACCTTAAGAATCCCATAGAGTTCCCCAGAGGTTCCTCAAAGGTTACCTTAAAGTTTTTTTTTCAAAAGATACCTCTAAGGTTCTACTGTTCTTGGCCCAGGTTCCCCAAGAGTTCCCATAACGTTTGTGTGAGGTTCTACAAAAGTCCCCTTAACATAGCTGTAAGATTCCTGTAAAGTTCTTCTAAGGTTCCTCAAATGTTGCCTTCAAATTTCCCAAAGGATTCCCTATGGTTACAGTAAAGCACTTCTAGGGTTCCTCCTTGGTTGGTTCCTCCAGCGTCCCCCTACGTTCTACCCAAGGTCTCACAAAGACTCCCTTGGGGTTCCTACAAGGTTCCTCAAACATTCCACTTGGGTTCCCCTCAAAGGTTCCCTCAAGTTTCCACTGAGGTTCCATCAAGGTTCCCCCAACATTTTCCAAATGTTCTCCTGTCATTCCTGTCTGATATCTGTTAGTAAAGAACTCTGCTGTCTGAAATGTTTTGCTTTCCACTGATCAATAAGTTGATCAGTTTCCTACAGTGTGTGCGTGTGTGTGTGTGTGTGTGTGTGTGTGTGTGTGTGTTGATATCTACACTGATTAATAACCAGCCTGTTGATTGATTATCTGTTTACTAACGACACAAAGTATTATTAACTGTAACAGTGACAGAACCACTGATCAACAGACCTGATCAAACAGATTGATCCGTTGCATATTGATTGGAAACAGCCACAGAGTTAGAGACCGACTGTTTGTTCTGTTTGTTGTTTTCAGGTTTACAGTCGCTGTTGTTCTTTTATTTACCGTTAATGAAACTTCCTGCTGCCAAAGAACATTTCCTGTTTGACTTCCTGTCAGACTGTCAGTCGTCCCCCAGGTGTGCCAGAACCACCTGAACTGTGTAATCAATAAAAAAAACGTGTAACCACCACTCTGTTTCCTGTCTCTGATTTTAACCCAGAACTTAATTAACTTCTTTTGGTCGAACAAAACAAGATGGTTCTCACAGTTTTCTGACATAAACACATATATTTTATAATTTAATCTGAGATGTAATCAATTGACTAATTGATTGACTGATCTGAAGGGATCTGCCAAAGTTAAAGTCCTGAGTTCTCTGTAGAATCAGCTGTTTAATGAATGAGGTTTGATTCAGACTCTGTTGACCTTTGGAGGGGGCGGGGTCAGGGAGTGGGGTGGTCTCCTCAGCAACCAATGGGATGACTCGAGGCAGGGCTTAGAACCAACATAGCCAATAGAGACAGGCGGGGGCGGGGTTCTGAGACGTCACTCCATAGTCACAGAGTTGGAGCCTGAATTTTCATCCAGACACTGCTTCTGTCTGAAGTACCACAGAGTTCTCCTACAAGGTTCTACCACAGAGTTCTAAAGCAAGGTTCTACCACAGAGTTCTACAACAAGGTTCTACCACAGAGTTCTACAACAGAGTTGGACTGGGTTCTTCTTCTGTGGTGTAGATGGACTCAGTAGCGCCCCCCGGCCTCTCTCTGGTCTCTGTCCTGTCTCTGTTAGCATGTAGCATCCAGGTGTTAGCTGCCGTCCTGCTGGCACGCAGGTATGGTGGGCGGAGCTCCGCAGAGGACAGGTGGATCCTGATGTGGCTGTTTTATGACGTCATCGTCCACCTGACACTGGTACGAACAATTGGGACCTGATTTATATTTGTTTGTCATTCTTCAGCTTGTCCTGTCCACAGGACGCTGTGGGGGGTTCAGTGAAAACTCTGAGTGTGTTAACCCTGAGATGAGGGAAACTCTGGGTTGTCAGTTCCAGACAGAGAGGTAAGTCAAACTCAGAGTCAATCACCATGGCAACCGACTCTATGAACCTAACCTGCTCGCTCAGAGTAAGTCAACTCAGAGTTCAGGATTAGACTCAGAGTTTCAGAATACCCCTCTGATTGTTGTTTGTTGTTTATGTTTTTATTGTCCATCTGTCCACAGGAAGGTCCGTTTGTCTACATGTCTCTGGTTGGGACAGTGGAGACGTCTGAAGGTCCTCTGGCTGAACTCTGTGAGTACTCTACTGGAGTTACTACCTTTATACTTGTACTGTACTCGAGTACTTTTACTACAGTAACTGTAACTGTGTGTCTGTAGGGAAGGAGTACGGTAAAGCTGATGGCCGCTGGCTCATTTCTGATCCGACCATCGTCTCCATCGAAATACTGACCGTCGTCCTCGACTCACTGCTCGCTGTGCTCCTGATACACGCAGTACTGAGGGACAAATACTACAGGTAATACTATGACGTTTTGCCCTTGTTTTGAACATGGGAGGATCCTTTGTGCTTCCTCCCGAACTAGAATGATTTCTCTGTCCTTGTTCCCTAACTAGGATGCTTCCTCTGTCCTTGTTCTGTAACTAGGAAGCTCCCTCTGTCCTTATTCTGTTAGTAGGAAGCATCCTTTGTTCTTGTTCTCAAAGTAGGGCGCCTCCTCTGATCTTGTTTCCTAACTGGTGAGCTTCCTCTGTCCATCTTCCATAACGACGACATTTTCTCTGTCCTTGTTTCCTAAGTAGGACACACCCTCTGTCCTTGTTCCCTAACCAGAATGCCTCCTCTGTAAATAAGAAGCTTCTTGTTCCATAAACAGTAAGCATCCTATTTCCTCGGTCCCTTAGTAAGAAGCTTCCTCTGTCCTTGTTCCCTTACACTTCCCTGAAGGACAGTTACCATAGTAACAGTACCTGCTGTGTGTTTGCAGACACTTCCTGCAGGTGTCTCTGAGCGTGTGCGAGCTGTACGGCTGCTGGATGACGTTCTGTCCTGATTGGCTGGTGGGCAGTCCTCACCTGGACACGTCCTCCTGGATCTACCTGTGGGTCTACCTGGTCTTCTTCAATGGGGTCTGGGTCCTGGTCCCGGTTCTGCTGCTGCTCCAGTCCTGGTTCTCTCTGAGGCAGCTGCACATGCTCAGAGCGGACGGCGGCGTCAACAAGAAGACGGCGTAGAGACAGTGGACGGTGTTTTAAATATTATTGGAATGTTATTGATCGACACCTGAGACTGACTGATTGATTGGCTGATTGATTAGAGTCAACACTGTTCACATAGATCACTGATATGAGACTTTAATAATCGGTCCCTACAGTCTGATTATTGATCAGTCGTTACATCCTTACAGCAAACAACAGATAATTATTATAAATAATAAATGTAGAGACATTAACATTTACTAGTTTCCGTCACATCATTTCTCTCTTTATCCACTCTCTCTACGCTCCTCCTCCTCCTCCTCCTCCTCATCCTCCTCCTCCTCTCAGCTCTTCTTGATGAGTTTGTTGACGGACATGAAGGCCTGTTGGAGGCCGAGTCCTTTCAGAGCACTGCAGGCCTGAATCTCCCACAGCCGGTCTACGTAACTGGGAAGGTCCAACTGATTGGAGATCTGATGGGGGGGAGGAGGAGGAGGAGGAGGAGGAGGAGGAGAGGGGGCGGGAGTCAGAGAGGAGGAGGGGGGTACAGGGAGGGATGGACAAAAAACAATGATGAGGAGATGAGTTAAAAAGGCTTGAATTCACAACTAGTTAGTGTAGTTCACTAAACAGGAAGCTTCCTCTGTCCTTGGTCCCTAACTAGGAACAAGGAAAGAGGAAGCACCCTAGTTAGGAAACAAGGACAGAGGAAGCTTCCTAGTTAGGGACCAAGGACAGAGGAAGCTTCCTCATTAGGGAACAAGGAAAGAGGAAGCACCCTAGTTAGGGACCAAGGACAGAGGAAGCTTCCTAGTTAGGGAACAAGGAAAGAGGAAGCTTCCTCGTTAGGGAACAAGGAAAGAGGAAGCATCCTAGTTAGGAAACAAGGACAGAGGGAGCTTCCTAGTTAGGGAACAAGATCAGAGGAGGCATCCCAGGGGAAGTGTTCTAGTTTGGGAACAATGACAAAATAAGCTACCAGGTTAGGGGAAAAGGACATAGGATAAGTACTATTTATGGAACAAGGACAGAGGAAGCTTCCTCTATCCTTGGTCCCTAACTAGGATGCTTCCTCTATCCTTGGTCCCTAACTAAGACGCTTCCTCTGTCCTTGGTCCCTAAATAGGAAGCTTCCTCTATCCTCGGTCCCTAACTAGGATGCTTCCTCTGTCCTTGGTCCCTAACTAGGACGCTTCCTCTGTCTTTGGTCCCTAACTAGGATGCTTCCTCTGTCCTTGGTCCCTACTTAAGAAGTTTTTTCTGTTCTTGTTCTGTAACTAGGATGCTTCCTCTGTCCTTGGTTCCTAAATAGGACGCTTCCACTGTCCTTGGTCCCTAACTAGGATGCTTCCTCTGTCCTTGGTCCCTAACTAGGATTCTTCCTCTGTCCTTGGTCCCTAATTAGGAAACCTCTGTCCTTGTTTTGTAAATAAGAAGCATCCTATGTTCTTGTTCACTAACTAGAAAGCTTGTGGTTGAGGCTGAGGTTGTGGTTGTGGTTGAGGTTATGGTTGAGGTTATGGTTGAGGCTGAGGTTGTGGTTGTGGTTGAGGCTGAGGTTGTGGTTGTGGTTGAGGCTGAGGTTGTGGTTGTGGTTGAGGTTATGGTTGAGGTTGTGGTTGTGGTTGAGGTTATGGTTGTGATTGTGGTTGAGGCTGAGGTTGTGGTTGAGGTTGAGGTTGAGGTTGTGGTTGTGGTTGTGGTTGAGGTTTGTGGTTGTGGTTGTGGTTGAGGCTGAGGTTGTGGTTGTGGTTGAGGTTATGGTTGAGGTTATGGTTGAGGTTGTGGTTGTGGTTGAGGTTATGGTTGTGATTGTGGTTGAGGCTGAGGTTGTGGTTGAGGTTGAGGTTGTGGTTGTGGTTGTGGTTGTGGTTGAGGTTTGTGGTTGTGGTTGAGGTTATGGTTGTGGTTGAGGTTGTGGTTGTGGTTGTGGTTGAGGTTGAGGTTGTGGTTGTGGTTGTGGTTGAGGTTTGTGGTTGTGGTTGAGGTTATGGTTGTGGTTGAGGTTGTGGTTGTGGTTGTGGTTGAGGTTGAGGTTGTGGTTGTGGTTGTGGTTGTGGTTGAGGTTTGTGGTTGTGGTTGAGGTTATGGTTGTGGTTGTGGTTGAGGTTGTGGTTGTGGTTGAGGTTGAGGTTGTGGTTGTGGTTGTGGTTGAGGTTTGTGGTTGTGGTTGAGGTTATGGTTGTGGTTGAGGTTGTGGTTGTGGTTGAGGTTATGGTTGTGATTGTGGTTGAGGCTGAGGTTGTGGTTGAGGTTGAGGTTGTGGTTGTGGTTGTGGTTGAGGTTTGTGGTTGTGGTTGAGGTTATGGTTGTGGTTGAGGTTGTGGTTGTGGTTGTGGTTGAGGTTATGGTTGAGGTTATGGTTGAGGTTGTGGTTGTGGTTGAGGTTATGGTTGAGGTTATGGTTGAGGTTGTGGTTGAGGTTGTGGTTGAGGTTGTGGTTGTGGTTGAGGTTATGGTTGAGGTTATGGTTGAGGTTGTGGTTGTGGTTGTGGTTGAGGTTATGGTTGAGGTTATGGTTGAGGTTATGGTTGAGGTTGTGGTTGTGGTTGAGGTTATGGTTGAGGTTGTGGTTGAGGTTGTGGTTGTGGTTGTGGTTGAGGTTATGGTTGAGGTTATGGTTGAGGTTGTGGTTGTGGTTGAGGTTATGGTTGAGGTTATGGTTGAGGTTGTGGTTGAGGTTGTGGTTGAGGTTGTGGTTGTGGTTGTGGTTGTGGTTGAGGTTATGGTTGAGGTTATGGTTGAGGTTGTGGTTGAGGTTGTGGTTGTGGTTGAGGTTATGGTTGAGGTTATGGTTGAGGTTGTGGTTGAGGTTCTGGTGTGTCCCGTACCTCTCTGATGGTCATGGAGTGGGGCAGATCCTTCTTATTGGCGAGAACCATGAGAGGAACTCCTCGGAGCTTCTCGTCATTCAGAACCTTCTTCAGAACCTTCTGAGCCTCCGGCAGCCGGGACCGGTCGCTGCTGTCCACCATGAACACCAGAGCCTTAGAGTCGTCCAGGTAGTACCTCAACAACAACAACAGAGTGTTTGTTTTCTTTGTATGATTGTTTCCATAGTTGTGTGCTTATTTACTTTGTTTGTGTGTGTGTGTTTGATTTGTTTGTGTGTGTGTTTGTTTGGTTGTTTATGTTTTAGTATTTACCTCCAGTTGGCCCTCATGTTCTTCTGTCCTCCAATGTCCCACACAGTCAGAGACGTCTTCTTGTCGAGGTCCACAGATCCCACATTGAACCCAATGGTCGGAGACGTCTCCATCACCTTCAGGTAAACACACGACCACAGTCACACCTGAGACACCCGTTGGTCACCTGTCCTTCTCACTCTCACCTGTCCGTCTCACACTCACCTGTCTGTCTCACACTCACCTGTATGTCTCACACTCATCTATCCATCTCACACTCACCTGTCTGTCTCACATTCACCTGTCCATCTCACTCTCACCTGTCCGTATCACACTCACCTGTCCTGTCAGGAGGCGGGCTAACAGAGTCGACTTCCCAGCAGAGTCCAAACCCATCAGGATCACCTGGACGCACAAACACACCTGTTACTTTTGAGAACATGTTCTCCGTCCCTGACCGGTGACTGTCAGGCAGGTGAGACACACCTGTGTGTCAGGTACAGTGTGAGTTACCTGAGGGGAGGCGGAGCTGTGACCCTGACCCATCACTCTTCTTGTTTTCCTTCACCTGTAATAACAGTGGGGTAATGCCGAGCTCCGTGTGTCTGGCTGAAACTCACCTGTCTGACATCTCTCAGGTGTGTTCAGCTTCATTGAAGCCCAGGGCCAATCAGTGCGCAGCGTCCAATCACAGTAGGTCATGTGACAGTGGTACAGGTCTGACTGCATTCTTGTATGAGAGGCGTGTGGAGCGTCTGCAGGCAGAGCTCACGTCCAGCACACAGAAGAAGAAAGAAGACATAATGAGTCAGACATGATAAACAGTTTGTGTCATTGTTTTTGTTTGTCTCTCAATAATAATAACAATAATAATAATAATTGTGTAGCACTTTTGATGCAAGTAGAAAACAGGAGGATCACACTGAAACTAAATAAAATAAGAAAATAAATAGTTTTTCATTTTTCTATCTGTATTTAATTTTTCTTTTACTTTTTTAAGTCTTGTCAACATATTGTGTTAAACTGTTTCCTGACTGACATTTAATTTATATAAATTAATATTATAACATTTATATATATAACATTTATATATATAATAACATATATATTCATAACTCTCCTTCTTTGCATTTTTCTTATTAAAATTACTTCTATTATTGTTATGAGTATTATTATTGTTGTTGTTGTTGTTGTTGTAATTATTATTTTATTTAATTATTATTATCAATATTATATTATTATATTTTTAATATAATTTATTATTGGCATTATTGTTATTAAATATTATCACATTTTATTCTTATTAGTATTACTTCATTGTATTATAATCGATTATTATCAAGTATAATTGTTGTCTAAACAATATTTATTATTATTATTATTCATGTTATATTATTGATTTTTATTACAATTTCTCATCGTTTTTGTTACTAAATATTATTGTATTTCATACTAAGTATTATTATTATTTTATTTATTATTTTTTGTTTATTTTATATAAAGCTCAAGACTCAAGACAACTTTAATAATCCCCTAAAGGGCAATTTCATTTGACAGCTCGCACAACAACACACACACAACACATAGAACATAGAAAGAAAATTAAAAGCTGTGTGCAAATGTTGTTAGTCGCCATGATGAATTACATTAAAATGTGAAGAAAATACCAATAAATATGTTCATTAAAAAAAGTAATCAATACCAGCACTGGATGATAAAAATACATAGAGGTACACAGTACCCAATGCACAATGCACAATACACACAATACAATTCATAAGGATGTGTTTAACAATCGGACAGCAGAGGGGATGAAAGACTTGGAAAAGCGATAACCCTTACAAGCAGGTTGGGCATAACGACGCCCTGAAGGCAACAGTGAAAATTCACTTGCTAAAACATGCCTGAAGAACTTAGAATGCTGTGTGACTTCCTCAGAACCTGTTGCTCCCATAGAGGACCTAGCTCTCTCTGCTTAAGTCCGATAATCTTGGAACAAATTTCCACAACTCTGTTCAGGCTATTCTTGTCCCTGAGTGACAGGTTGTTGAACCAACAGATAAAAGAATAAGTCAAAAGGTTTTCAATGAAGGACTGATAAAAACGACAAAGAATCACTGGACTGACAGAAAAAGAATTTAACATTCGAAGGAGATGAGTCCTCTGCTGTCCACGTTTGACCAGAGCTTCAGTGTTAACCATTTAAGCTGGCTGTCAAACACAGTGCCTAGATATTTACAGGAGCTGACAGTTTCAATCTTCTCTCCATCTATGACACTCTCAGTGAAGGCCTTCTTGTTACGTCTAAAATCAATCATCATTTCTTTAGTTTTGGATGCATTTAACTCTAGAAAGTTGTCCTTACACCAATCTACAAATGCAGGGAGAGCCACACCGTGGTTGTGTTGGGCACCCTGAAGGAGAGACAACAGCACAGTGTCATCCGAAAACTTAACAAGGAAGCTGCTGTCACAAGATGATGTGCAGCTGTCAGTGTATAACATATAAAGAAGAGGTGACAATACGCACCCCTGTGGTGAACCAGTATTAGTTACAACAGTGTCAGACAAACGACCATTCACAATGACCCTCTGCTGTCTGTTGGTCAAGAAGTCTAAAATCAGTAAAACAAGTTGATGTGGTAGTTTAAAATCAGAAATCGGTCTCTCGATTAAAAGACAAGGTTGCATGTGATTAAAAGCGGAGGAGAAATCTCCAAACAACAGTCTAGCATGGGCATTAGGTTTCTCCAGATGTTTATACAAGGCGTTAAGAATAAAAATCTTAGCATCCTCAACACCCTTTCCAGCCTGGTAAGCAAACTGTAGAGGGTCGAGTTCACCCTGGATAGCTGTGAGAATCTCATTCTTAATTATTTTCTCCAGGATTTTCATTATCAGTGAAGTGAGGGCATTGGCCTTAAGTCATTAGGCTGTCTAGGCTACTATTCTTCAGTAGTGGCACAATATGAGATATTTTCCATGTACTGGGATACTGAAAAGAATCAACTGTCATTTGAAAAATATGTTTAAGAACACCACCAAGCTGCACAGCGCAGTGATGCAATGTACGGCCACATGTACCGTCAGGACCTGGGGCTTTTCTCACATCAGTGCCTTTCAATAACTTAACCACCTCGTCTTCTGATATTATAATGTCATTGGCTGGGGAAAGTGAATTTTTAAGTTCACTTATCTTATCAGAAAAGTCAAGCTGTTCAAAACGAGAATAAAAAGCATTTGGCAATTCCTGGTCCTTGACCCCTTCCAGATTAACATGTTTCCCAGTACTGTCTTTATTCTGGTTTATAGCGGCCATGGACTTAATGCCCTTCCAAGCATCTCCAAGATTACCACTACTATACTGTAATTCTATTTTTTCTCTATATATTTTCTTTGCTTTCCTTATCTCAGTCCTCACAGAAAGATACATAGGAAGACACCACCTCAGTCAGGTCATTACAATCATCACAAGCATCATAAAAAACCGACCAGTCTGTACACTGCTATTGTTGTTGTTAAATATTATTCATTGGATTTTATTATTATTATTATTATTATTATTATTGTTTCAGTTGTTGTTATTTTTGTTAGCACCAATATGTCCTCCTCCTCCAGGTTCAGCGGTGAGGAGGAGGAGCGGTGCCCGGTGAGGAGGGGTCTGTCTCCGGGTATAAAGCCAGGCTCTTCCCGCCTCCTCCCTCCTTCTTCTTCTCGCTCCTCCGGCGGCTCCTTCCCTCCTCCTCCCCGGATCTTCCGCGTCATCATGGGCTTCGGCGACTTGAAATCAACCTCCGGCCTCAAAGTGCTGAACGGCTTCCTGGCGGAGCGCAGCTACATCGAGGGGTCAGTGCAGTAGAACTCGGTGGAAACCAGTAGAGCCCAGTAGAACCATCTAGAAACTGTGGTGGAGTTCTGCACAGAGAAACTGCGAGCGGCTGGGCGCCATCTTGGCTCTGCGCTCAGTTAGCTAACAGCGGCTAACAGTTAGCCGACAGGCTGTTAGCGGAGTTTAAGTGTTTAAATGTGACTACATGAACCGATACAGGGTTTTTAAATGTCCGCGGGTCAGTCTGCAGAGTTTCCAATGGGACAACCGACGAGTTAGAGTTCAGTTCAGTTTAATTCAAAACGTGTTCGATGTGAAGACGTAGCTGCAAGCTATCGTTAGCAGGGAGCCACATGGTGCTAACATGCTAACTGTGCTGCTGCGTGTCTCATGAATGAACTCTTACAGGTCCCACAGAGAGTTAGTTTAACACAGCACCTTGTTATTTTGAGTTTAAACTCAACGAAGATAAACAGGCGCATTAATTAATTTCAGCTACATGCTAACAAAATGATAATGTAGCTTTTAATTTGATAGCTGCCTGCGAATAATTTGACTTAAGTTACAACTGTTGGTTAACCGTGGAGACGCAAAGTGTCAGTGTTAATGCTGATAAATGACGATCTGAAATATAAATATGTTGCTCAAACACAAACCAAATTTGTTGTCTCCATTTTGCAGGAAGAAATTTGCAAGTGTATATAAAATTGAACAAAAAATAAATGACTTTATATGCACATAATAAAGTTTTTCTTAATGAAACATAATTCTACACTTGTGAATTTGCATTTTATATCACATTACACACCGTGTGGAGGCAAATTTGAGTAACGATGAAACTGATCTATAAATTTAAATATCTTAACATATTTTACGTTTTGCATTTTTTCTTAATTTGTGAAATTTGTTTGCATATACATTTGCCGATCTGTTTCATATTTTCGAAATAGTCGAGTTTTCAAATCCTCCTTTGTATTTGTAGAAAGTGTTTTATTTTTACAGATTACACAAATCTGCCTCCGTACAGCGTGCGTAAAATGCAAATCTGCAAGTGTAGAAATGAGATTCACTCATTTAAAACGTTAGGAAAATATTCACAAATGCTTTTTATTTATAAATTAATTAAATGTATGTCAGTTAATTTGTTGAATGTATTCAGATATTTAATTCATTGGAATTTTATTTATCCGAAATTTTATATTTACAAATTATATTTGTATGTTTACTTTTTTTGTATTTGCTGAAATGTTTTAAATTACACAATTGACACCAGTCTGTCTCTATATGTGTATTTATGATGTGTTTACCTGTCGTCAGGTACGTTCCCTCTCAGGCTGACGTAGCGGTCTTCGAGGCGATCTCGACCCCACCCCCAGCCGACCTGTGCCACGCCCTCCGCTGGTACAACCACATCAAATCCTACCAGAGCCAGAAGAGCAGGTGAGGACAGTGACGTCATCAAGGTGTTTAGGTGCACAGGTGTATGTGTGTGACATCATCAGTGACCCTCCTCCTCCTCCTGTCAGCCTCCCAGGTGTGAAGAAACCTCTGGGCCAGTACGGCCCCTCAGATGTGGCTGACACCACATCCACCTCCGCCCCCGCCTCCAAAGATGACGACGAGGACGACGACATCGACCTGTTCGGCTCTGACGAGGAGGTGAGGTCACAGTGATGTCATCAGCCACCTGGATTTGTCAATGGAGTCCATGTTTAACGTTCCCTGTGTTTCGTCTTGCAGGAGGATGCAGAGGCAGCCAGACTGAAGGAGGAACGCCTGGCCGAGTACGCCGCCAAGAAGGCAAAGAGTACGTCTCGCACCGATCACAGTACTGATCTACAGACAGAATACTGTCCCCTAATTGGCCGGCTCTTCATGATGATCAACCTATCACCATCTTTCGGCTGACTGCCTGATGGACACCTATTTTACCTGACAGAGTGTCGTGGCCTCTTGTGGCTGTAAGTCCAGACTTGTTTCCATGGGAACTGATCTCCTTCTCTTCCTCCTCAGAGCCCACCCTCATCGCCAAATCGTCAATCCTATTGGACGTCAAGCCGTGGGACGACGAGACAGACATGGCAAAGCTGGAGGAGTGTGTTCGCAGTATTCAGATGGATGGGCTCGTCTGGGGACAGTGTAAGAAAACCGCATACTGTACTACATAACACTGGTGCATATTATACTACGTAACACTGGCTCATACTGTACTACATAACACATACTGTACTACATAACACTGCCGCATACTGTACTACATAACACTGCCGCATACTGTACTCTCTGTCAGTCCAGTATAACTCTGCAGATTCTGTGATGATCTAACTCACCATCTTTCGGCTGAATGTGTGATGTCACCAAACAATCTGAGACCTCAGCAGAGAAACAAACACTGATACGAATTGATCACAGCCTGATTGATAAATACTGATCAGTTTACTTGTCCTGCAGCCAAACTGGTCCCGGTGGGTTACGGCATCAAGAAGCTGCAGATCGGCTGCGTGGTGGAAGACGACAAGGTGAGCGGCTCTCTGATCTGCTGTTTGTACACTACGGCTTGTGTTACCTTGAGTGTGTGTATTTACCTGTGTGTATGTGTGGTCAGGTGGGCACAGACATCCTGGAGGAGCAGATCACAGCCTTCGAGGACTTCGTTCAGTCGATGGATGTTGCTGCTTTCAACAAGATCTGAGAACAAATATCATGTTAATAAAGAGCACTTCAACACAGAACCATTGTGTGTGTGTCTTGAGTTATTCTGAAGGGAGCCAGCAGGGGGCGCCGCAGCTCCACTTTGTGTTTCTCTGTCACACAGTGATTGAAAGATTCAGATTCTGGGATATTTTGCTCCATACATGTTTTTGGTTTTAAGATTTGGAGGGGAAAAAACATCAAATACACATAAGTTCAGATTTCTGTTCTAGAAATGTATACAGAGCACATTTAATTAGATAATACTGTATTTTAATTTTTTTAATTGGAAAAATAAAATGTTGGAAAAGCTGCAATTAAAAAATTTTCATGTATGTATTCAACTGGGGACATTTTATGGTGATTTTTGTTCCCTATTTTTAACTTGTTTAGAATTGTTGAAGAAAAGAAATAAATCTAGGGATTAAAAGGTAAAACTTTTAGGCTTAATTCTGACAATAACATAATTGATAAACTGATCTATAATCAATTAGAGTGTGGTTTAAGCTCATGGATCGATCATAGCACCCTATAAACAGGGTGCAGTTCCGGGTGTGGCCGTTGGGCGCTGTTCTGCTGAAGTGTCTCAGACTTCCGGGGATCGAGCAACAGCAGAAGAAGAATCAGACCGGAAACTAAACAGAGCGGTGGAGCAGCGCGCGGAGGAAGAACACTTCAGTCTGCGCGAAAGTAAACAACAGAACAACAACAAACAGCTACAGGTAAACAAACCTATCGATTATCGATTGTTCGGCATCGGTTGCCCGAACTAGCCAATCAGCTTCTCCGTAGCTCAGCTTTCTCAGCATGCTAACAGTTAGCCGGCTGCTAACGCTAACAGCAGCCGTAACGGAGGAGACACGTCACCGCCGGCAGCGTCACCATGGTTACCGGGAGCCCCGGTTCGACCCGGTGTTAAACCCGAGTTTAACGAACCGGGCTTTAAACACCGAGCTGGTAGCGCCGCGGCTAGTTAGCTTCACACAGTCAGCCAATCAGAGCGCGAGTTGGAGCGTCAGCCGGGCAGAGCGGGGTGAAAGCTGTGCTTTGATTGGACCACGTCACAGATACAAGTAAATGAATGATCTTTATTGTCATTATAGTCCGGTTTCGGTTAAATTAAAATAAGTAAATAAAATAATAATAAAACAGTTTAAAATATTAATAATGAAAAAACAGTTACAATAAAATTTTAAATAAAAAACTGAATACAGAAAACAGTTCTAAAAAAGAAGTTATAAAAACAGAATTTAAAATAAAATTAAATACAAAGTTAGTTAAAAAAAAATCAAAGCTGTTTAATTAATTTTACAAATGTTATAAATGATAAATAACTTCAATGCTGTGAATGAAAGAATAAACAAAACAGCACCTGTCTCCAGGCTCATGGAGTCTCCACCTGAAACTCTCACCTGGTTACCGTTGGTTACAGCATGGAGCGCTCTGATTGGATGGATAACTCACTGACCGCACTGCCTCCAGGTGAGACATCATTAACATAATTAATGTTGCTAAATATTGAAATTATAAATTATTAAAGATAGTAAATGTGTTTCAGATCTCCAGTCAGCAGCAGGATGTCAAACCCTTCAGATGAAGGTAAAAACAAACACACACTCTGATGGTTTAATGTTTTATACTTCATTAACTACACTCACTGTGCTGTGTGTGTGTGTGCGTGTGTGTGTGTCTGTCAGGTGACCAGAGAAAGGCGGAGTCTACCAGCAGGTGAGTCCACCTGTATGGGAAGTCCAGATTCATCCCCTCACCAAACTCTGTTCAGTTTTCTCTCAGTCTGAATGAATGCATGATTGACGGATATTTTCCCCCTCTCTCTGTCTGACAGGATGTGGGCGGAGTCTCAGCCGGGTCCGTCCAGGTGTCAGCCCAGCAGACAGGGTTACTGTGGATACTGCAGAGTCCTCTACAGCAACCTGGAACAGGTACACCTGAGCTGCAGTCGTGTGACCTGAGCTGTCCACTCAGAAGTTAAGACTTGTTAACAATGTCATGCGTCTCCTCTCTCAGCACCTGTCCAGTCTCAGACACCTGGATTCTGTCCGGGCGTCCTCCCGAGGCTCAAGTACCGTCTCCTCCGCCAGCAGCAGAACCAAACTGACCCTGCTGGAGCGCTTCCTACAAGACGTCCTGCAGCACCATCCGCACCGCTACAACGACCCCAGGTGACTAAAACAAACACACCCGCATCACTACAATGACCCCAGGTGACTGAAACAAACACACCTGCATCGCTACAACGACCCCAGGTGACTAAAACAAACACACCCGCATCGCTACAACGACCCCAGGTGACTAAAATAAACACACCTGCATCGCTACAACGACCCCAGGTGACTGAAACAAACACACCTGCATCGCTGCAACGACCCCAGGTGACTAAAACAAACACACCTGTCTCTGTGTATGTTTGATTTGTTCATGTTCATGTCTCCACCAGGCCGTCTCACGCCGACCTCCCGTCAGTCTCCGCCCCTCTGTTGCCGAGGGAGGAGCTTGATGATCTCTGTTTCTCTGACGATGACAGTCGATCGAAGGGCACCCGTGAGCAGCTGCCCAGCTCTGACGACGCCTCCTGCCAGCAGGCCAGTCAGAAGGAAGACAGGCTGTCTGCACCAATCAGAGAGCAGGAAGAAGGAGGAGCAGCTGCCACAGGGTACACACAGTCTTCGCACCTACAGACCCCGCCCCCACAGTCTCAGGCCCTGCCCTCTGTCCACAGGAAGGCTCACAGGAAGACAGACAGAAGGAAAACCAGCGACTCCTCCACCTCCTTACCGTCACACCGAGGTCCAGGTCCTGGTCAGCGACCTCCCACAGAGCTGAGGCCCTGCCCAGACCCTGGCCCCAGCCCAAGCCCCGCTCACCTACCCCCCTCACAGCTAAGGCCCTGCCCAGAACCCAGCCCCTGCCTAGGCTCAAGTCCAGACACAAGCCCAGGTCCCAGTCCAAACCCTGGTCCAGACACCGGCCCAAGTCCTGGTCCCCGGGCTCACACACAGGTGAGGCCCTGCCCAGAACCCAGTCCTTGTCTAGACTCCGGTCAAGGTCCCAGTCTCAGTCCCCAGCCCCCCACACAGCTGAGGCCCAGCCCACAACCTGGTCCCAGTCTGGGCCCCAGTCCTTACCCAAGCCCTGTTCCAGGTCCAGGCCCTGGCCCACGTCTTGGTCCCCGGCCCCACACACAGCTGATTCCATGCCCAGAACCTGGCCCTAGTCCATGTCCTGGTCCCAGTCCCTGGCTCCCCAAACATCTGAGGCCCTGCTCAGATTCTGGCCCAAGTGCAGGCCCTGGTCTAGGCCCTGGTCCCAGTCCACATCCTGGTCCTCGGCTCCCCACACAGTTGAGGCCCTGCCTAGAACCCAGCCCTAGTCAAGGTGCTGGTCCTGGTCCCCGGCCCGCCACGCAGCTGAGGCCCTGCCCAGATTCTGTCCCCAGTCCAGGCCCTGGTCAGGGTCCAGGCCCTGGACTGCGACCCCCCTCACAGCTGAGACCCTGGCTGAGCTGGCAGAAGGAGAGGAGGGAGGCTCTAAAAGAGGAGGCGTTCTCCTCGGACCACAGCGACTCTGTGGATCAGACCATCGAGGAGGTCCGTCAGTCCGTCAGTCTGTCACAGTCAGTCCTTTATCTTCAGCTGGTCCCCCAACCTTAATGGTACGTTTCTGTTTTTGTTGACCGTCAGGTGATCCAGAGATGTTGCCATGGCTTCAGTTCCACTCCCTGCCAGCAGGAGGAAACAGACAGCTTCCACTTCAGCCTCCCTGCTTCCATGGAAACGCAGAGTGACAACTGGGACTCACCTGCCCAGGTACCTGTGTTCTGGCTGGAGGAGGGTGGAGTTGGTGACACACCTCAGTCACAGATTAAGCCTCTACACTGGCAACAGTCGAGGCTGTAGACATTATTATTTTGGCTCGTCCGTTCGCACTGACCTTGTGAAAGTGGCATTTCAAGAACATTCAGATTTTGGCACAAACATCCTCCTCTTTACTCAGCGATGAATGGATTAGACTTTAGTGATCAAAGGTCAAGGTCACTGTGGTCTTACTATCATTTTCATGAATGCATTTTCTCAAGAAAGCCTTGAAGGAGTTTCCTCAAATTTGGCATAAACGTCCACATTGACTCAAGTATAAACTGTTTAGAACTTGGTGGTTCAAAGGTCAAGACCACTGTGACCTCATCCGTCCTATTATCATAAACGCAGAACTCATAAACATGGAATTTTTTCTAATTTGGCACAAATGTCCACTTGGAGTCAAGAATGAACTGATTAGACTTTGGTGGCAGGGTCACTGTGTGGAAGGTGGTAATTTTACCTTTCTCTTGGTTTCACAGCGAGGACAAACACTGAGCCAAGTGGAGGAGCAGGACCTGAGCCATCTGATGGACGTTCAGGTGGACCTGGAGGACCAGGTGTACTCCTACCAGCTTGAGTCCGCCCTTCACAGTGATCGGCGAGCAAGGGGTGGGGCCAGACAGGAGCAGGGCATCTGGACTCTACCGATTGAGGAGGTCCTACCGGCCCCGCGACACATCCCAGAATCCTTCAGGGGGAAGACCTGGACCCAGATTGAACAAGAGGACGAGGAGAAGGTGGACAAACTGGTGCGACAGTTCAGGCGGGGGAGATTCATCTGCTACTTTGACACCGAGTCTCTGGCCAGGTGTGACACAGACTCACCTGTACTGTCACTGGTAGAGTTGTTACTTTTAAAGTGACCCAACTTTTGTGTTTCTGCTGATGTCATCGCTGCCAGGTACGGGAGGAGGAGCCAAAACAAGAAGAGCTGTGATGAGACCAAGGAGGAGGAGCCAGACACTGATGTCCTGCCTCTGTTGGACCATGATGATGACTCAGCATACGTCAGGAGGAAGAGGAAGAGGCGGGCCTTCAGAGTGGCGTCCAGGTGTCAGGTGAGACCAGCGGACAGTTTTCAGTTTCTGTTGTGATATCATCATCCGTCATCGCCTGTCTTTGTTTCTTCAGGTGGTCAAAGTCAGTCACAGCACTCAGACAGTCCAATTGGTTGTTCCTGCTATCCGTCAACCAGCCGCAGAGGCCCCACCCACCAGCGTCCCTGTAGCCAATCAGGAAGCAGCAGAAAGGACTCCTGAGGTGTGGCGCTGCCTCCCTCCTTCGTACACGAACATCGTTACACCTCTGCAGCCTCGCACCTCTCTGGTCTATCTGCTCTGCTCCCCCTCAAGCCCCGCCCCCACCTACACACCTTCACCAGGCTCCACCCCTAAACGCTGCAGGAAGAAGAGGCGTCCGCTGGACCTGCAGGGGTTAAAGGTCAAATACAAACAACTCCCTGTGAGGTTCTACGACCCCAGCAGCAACCGCATCCTAAAAAACCTGCCCAAAGGCTTCCTGTGGCGACGGGGTTCCACCTCCAGCCCACCCCCGCCTTGTGTCCGTCAGCTGTTCAGGAGTCTGAGTCCGGATCTGAACGCTGACAGGCCACTGGGGGAGGGGGCCGCGGGGTCCTCCAGAGTCAAAGGTCAGAGGTCATCAGACTCACCCTACAGCCACGCCAGTTTCCTGCTGAGCACGCTCAGCAGGGACTCAGCACAAACTGACAAACAGGATGCAGCCGGGAGGCGGGGCAGGATTTCTCAAGACCCGCCCCCTCCACCTCCAAGCAGGTCAGAGCGGGGGAGGGGAGGGAAGAGGGACAGGACACGCCCCCCACCCTCCAAAAGAAGAACCAAGGCTGAGGCCACGCCCCCCCAGCCCAGGAGAGAAGGCCTGCGCCGGGCGGGACCCAGCAGGGGAGTCCCCAGCTCCACAGAACCGCCTCACCCCCCCTCACCCCGCCGGGGGAGGGCCCGGAGGGGGAGGGGCTGTGAGCGGGGACGAAGGTAGCAGGATACCTGTTCAGGTGTCAGCCTCGTTTGTAAACTACAGAACGATGCCTTTACTCGTCACTCAGAGGTCAGACGTCAGACGATCCACAAATGTGACTGTGGCTTTATAAACGAGGCTGCTGGACTTCAAACGGAGGTTTATTGATGTCGATATTAGAATAAAATCATCTGATCAATATCAAAGATCATTTTACATCTGTGTGCAGAAAAATACAAATGAACCTGTTTTTAAAACCTGATTCATAAGTTTTATTTTTTTATTTTATTTTTTCATGAAATCACAGAAAAGTAGAAATTATTTAAACATACAAAAAACCTGTGCACACAAATAGAAAATGAAACTAGAGTTTGATGAAATTATTTTATGATAATGTTGGCAGTTTGTGACACTAAACCTTTTCTTAAGGTGCTGTCCTTTGATCTTTTCTACCTTTACACTCGTCTTTATTTATATATCAACAATAAACAGCTTTTTGTAACAGGAATACGAAGTTGTCAGTGTGTGTCAGTTCTGACAGCGTCCACCAGGTGGTGTATCGAGTCTCCCACCTGGTCTGCAGCCTCTAGAAGCTCCACCCTGCTGCTCTCACCTGAAGACAGGAAATTTAAAAACATGAAAATTAAATAATTATTTAAACAAATAAATCAGTAAATCAGCTTTTTTTAGTTTGCAAGCTAGCTACAAGCTAGCTATGCTATATTGATCTGGTGTTGGTTACTTCGTAGCATTAGCTGGAAAAGTAATTTAATATGCTAGCCAACGGACATATCCACTCATAGTATTATGCTAGCCATATTGTTAGTGAACAAGCCAAGTTAGCCAGCTAGTTGTAATCAAGCTACACTGTATTGATCTGATGTTGGTCGTTTTATAACATTAACTGATTAAGTAATTTGACAAGCTAACCGAATAACATATCCACTAACTTAGTATTTTGCTAGGAATATTAGCAAATAAGGCAAGTTAGCTAGCTAACTTATTTAGCTACACCGTATGGATCTAGTGTTAGTTGCTTCATAATGTTAACTGAAAACGTAATTTGGCAAGCTAGCCTACTGACATAGTATTTTGGTAGCAATATTGTTACCAATCAAGCAAGCTATGGTTAGCCAGCTAGCTGTAACTGAGGTGTGCTGCAGTGACCTGATGTCGTTTGCTACTTAAAGTAATGTGAAAATGGCAAGCTAGCTAATTTACCAGCCAGATCAGCACCTGGAGTCTCATTTTTAAACACTGTTTATACATAAAACAGTTCCCACGCAAGAGTTGTGATCTATAAAAACAGACTTGATGGAAGAAACTTTGACTTTGACCCATTACAAATATTTTGGAGACAGTAAATTGGTGATGCAGACGGTGAGGTGGAAGCCTGATTGTCGAAAGTGTTGAATATTTTTTGACGTATGCCATTTTTGGTTTATGTCCTTTTTTTAGTATGGATCCTATGATGTTTTATAAATGAGACCCCTGATGTTAATCTCTCAGGACAGTATTTTGCTAGTATTAGCTAGCTAGGAATTTGTCCATGTTACAAACAAGTTAAACCACGTTAGAAATGTTTCACAGCGTTAGGATTTCTTTTCAGCATTGGGTGGCACTCAAATTGATGGATTTATGGTTTATCTTTAGCTAGCTAGCACACCCCATGGACTCTCTGCCACACTCTCCAGCGTTAGGTCACCATTTCTCTGGGAGGAGAGCGAGCAGTAGCTCCAACCTTAGCCGTTGTGGCCACTAAAATTCAGCCAGCCACAACCCCAGGATTCACAGCAGGGTCTAACGACTGTGTTACAGCAGCAACAAAACGTTTGCTGATCCGGTGGGGATTCAGTCCGAGATCAGAGCCCCAGCACTCTCGTCCTGCTCCCGCTGAATTCGAGTTGATACAGGGAGCTAAGTGAAGGTCCATCTCTGTGTGGATTCTGTGTTAAAGTGGTCGTTTGTGGACGTAAACAGACTCCATTTCTTAGTTAGCTAGTGTTGCACACTGTTAGCGTTGTAGCGGAGCCAAAGAGAAGAGAGACACACGGGAACATTACATCATCATTTAAATTCAACACTGACTCACCTGTCTGTCTCTGTCTCCATCTGTCTGTCTCCATCACAGTCTTCAGTCTCTCTACAGTCTCCTGCAGTAGCTCCTCTGGACTACACATCCCACAAGCCTCCTCTTCCTCTTCAGACAGACCGGTGTCCTCCTCCTGTGGCTCCGCCTCCTCCGCTCTGTCCTGTTGTACTAAAGGATGACAGAGAAACCAGCCACCTGCGCACTCCTCCTCTTCCTCACAGTTGGTGTCATGTGACAGAAGTGTGTCCTGGTGAATTGTGGGGGATGGAGTTTGTAGTTCTTCGCTCCACTCGTCTTCAGTCTTCAGCAGCACTTCATCTTCCTCTTCTGTGTTTATCTCTGTGTCAGAAGTTGGTGTAAAGTTTGCGCTCTCCGTGTTCTCCATGTTCTCCTGGTCAAGGCTCTGTGGTGGGTTGTCCGTGCGTTCCTGGGCCTCCATCTTGTTCAGAGCCTGAAGAAGGACCAACATCATGAAATCGTAGTGTTAAAATGTTGCCATGAGCAGAGCGGATCTGAAACAGGGGAGACTGAAGAGAAGTTTATTGTTGTACCTTTTCCAGCAGACGAGATGTTGTTTTCAGTTAGCTAGCTCGCTAACTTCCTGCGGTATGCGTGAACTGTAGCTAACATTGTTACAACACAAAGAAAAAGCACGTGTGCACTGACTGACAACAAAACTATTACGCTGACTCCATTAGCTCCGTTTCCCACCGGCCCCTTGTATTTTTGATTTTCAGGAGATGACCCTGAAAAGTTGGGCTAACTCTGCTCCTGCTCAGCAAGCCCTCAGCTAAAGAGTCTGATGGCTGCTGGGATAAACGACGTCCTGAACCCCTCAGTCCTGCACTGCAGTGACAGGAGATGGTGGCTGTGACTGCTTTTTTGTCCAGCCAAGATGTAGTGCAGGGGATGGTTAACACAGTCAAGTATGAATTGCACCTTGCTCCTCAGGAATCTCTCGGTCATAGTTTCCACCGAGTCCAGGCTCCTGCTCAGCACTGAGCCAGCTCTCCGGATGAGCTTATCCAGCCGTTTCCTGTTCCTGTCCATCAGGCTTCCTCCCCAGCAGACTACAGCATACAGCAGAGCACTCTCCACCACTTGACACTGACATATCAGAGTTGGTCGACCAGTCCAGCTTGTTGTCAAGGTGGACCCCCAGGTACCTGTATGACCCCACCACCTCAATGTCCACTCCCTCGATGCTGACCGGCAGGAGCGGAGTGGACTTTGACCTACGGAGGTCTATGACAATCTCCTTGGTCTTGGAGGTGTTCAGCAAGAGGTGGTTCATGCCACTCCAGTGAGTGAAGGTCCTCACCAGCTCCCTGTATTCGCCTTCCCCATCACTCTGGATACACGCCATGACAACAGTATCGTCCAAGTACTTCTGGACATGGCAGGACTCAAGAATAGTGCTGAAAGCCTGACGTGTACAGGGTGAATAGGAAGGGCACCAGTACTGTCCCCTGCGGAGCCCCAGTGCTGCTCAAGACTGTCTCAGACACACAGTTCTCCAGCCTGATGAACTGTGGTCGCCCCGTCAGGTAGTCTGAGACCCAGGAGGTGGGGCAGGAGTCTACCCCCATCCCCTCAAGTTTGTCCCGCAGAATGTGGGGTAGGATGGTGTTAAACGCACGGGAAAAATCAAAGATCGAAGAACATTAGTCTCACATAGCCACTAGACCCATCCAAGTGAGAATGAGCCCTGTGCAGCATGTAGAGAACTGCATCCTCCACTTCGATGCGCTCCCGGTAGGCAAACTGGAGAGGGTCTTGGACGTGTTCCACTTGAGGCCTCAGGTGTCGGAGGATCAGCCTCTCCAGTGTCTTCATGGCCCCAAGCTAACAGCTGCTGTAGCCCATGCTAACAGCTCCTTTACCTCCAGGCTAACAGCTCCTTTACCTCCATGCTAACAGCTCCTTTACCTCCAGGCTAACAGCTCCTTTACCTCCAGGCTAACAACTCCTTTACCTCCATGCTAACAGCTCCTTTACCTCCAGGCTAACAACTCCTTTACCTCCAGGCTAACAGCTCCTTTACCTCCAGGCTAACAACTCCTTTACCTCCAGGCTAACAGCTCCTTTACCTCCAGGCTAACAGATCCATGCTGTTAATTGTGTGTATTTACCTGTGTGAGCGTGCTCTGCAGACGGAGGTTGTGTTCTCTCAGCGTTTCCATGGTAACCTCCATCTCGGAGCACCTGTCCTCCAGGATGCTCTGCTCTGATTGGACGGTGAGCCTCCACGCCTGCAGCTGCTGCTCCATCAGCCTGAAGAACAGGAAGAAGAAGAAGATGAAGTGACTGCAGACCAGTCTGAGATGGTTTCATACTGGTGTCTTACCATTTGTCTCTCTGCAGGTTTCTGACCTCAGTGAGCAGAGCAGACGCCTTCAGCTGGTCGTCAACAACAACATCAACAACAACACGTTATTATTATCATTATAAAACCAACAGTCTAACATCAGCCCACACTGAGGTAGTCACCTCCTGAGTCGGCGTCTCCTCGTCAGTCTGCAGAGCTTTGGATGAAAACGAGCAGGTAGGAGGTCGCACCTGACCGTGACTGACGGCTGAGGCAGCCAGTCGTGTTGAGGCATCAGAGGGGAGCGGAGCACTGAGAAACAAAAACTCTAATTACTTAAAAACAATCTTTAACAAGTGTTGATGTCTGACCCCCACCTGCCTCACCTGTCCTGAGTCTGACCTGGCTCCGCCCACATCAGGACCCTCCTCCTGTCGACCTCTCTCTGAGTGTATTGCCGTGGCAACAGGGCGTGTCGAGCGCTGTGCACTAACGAGGAAAAAGACTCCTTCCAGGTGGGCTGACGGACAAACTCAAGATTAACAACTAGATCTCGGAGAACCTCTCTGTGCCTGTGTGATGTCACCTGTGTGATGTCATCTGTATGATGTCACCTGTGTGTTCATACCTGTGTGCAGAACTCAAGCACTGGGTGGTAAGTCTTGTGTTTCCTCGTTTGTCTGTCCGTCAGGAAGCAGCTCTGACACAGGTGGACGTTCACACACTTCATGCAGCGATACCTGAACACACACACACCTGATATATGACATCACTGGTTTAACGGAATTACTTTGTGACTTTCTGATTGGACGCTGTCGGCTTACCTGAGTCCCGTGATGGGCAGGGTCTTGCAGGTGTGGCAGCGGACAGTGTGACTGACGCTCTGACTGACGGACAGGCGATACAGAGTGGGTAACCATAGCAACAGGCGTGGCTCACTTTGCAGCCACGCCAACATGTGTTCTTCAGTGGCCTTTGGGGTCAGCACCTGTAGGCACGCGCAGGTGGTCAGTGTGTCGCCACGACGTCCACCCATCACCTGCAGCCAATCTGTGTACTCACCCCGTTAAAACACGACCTCACTGCCGCCTCCACTTCACCAAACACTCCCTCCTCCTGCACCGCCGCAGGGACCTGACCACACAGGTGTTAGTGAGACAGAGGAGGAGAGGGGCATGCTGGGAAATGTAGTGTGTACAGTGTTTACCTGGCTGAGGTCCTGCAGCACAGACCTGACTCCAGACCTGCTGACGGATCCTGAACCGTCCCCGGCAACACGGACCACAGCTGCACACACACAACCACACGCTCTTATTCTGAAGGAAACACAGTTCCTAACTACAGTGACCATGACCTGTGTGTTTTATTTTGAAGGAGACAGCCTCACCTCTGTATTTTCCCAACAGAGTTTCAGCTGACAGAGCGATGAGAGACGTTTGAAGAGACACCGCTGATATGAAACCAGACTGAGTCCTGAAACACAAACACATGTTTACTCTTATAAACATATAAACAAACAGAAATAAACATATGACATTAAATAATAAACATAAACACAAGTTTAGGTGTGCGTGTAAAACTCTGACCGGTCGTTGAGTTTGAACAACAGACTGCACGTCTCCTCTGGAGCCGCCACTGTCACATGACCCGGAACGTCCTGTGACACACTGTGGAACATCCTGTCCAGAGTCTGGGTCACTTCCTGCCGGTTCAGCTCCACTTCCTGCTGTGAGTGGAGGGCTGCCGTGATGTGTCGAACGGTCACCACGTCCACTGGAAACATATTAACATAAACAATAAACACACAATCAAACATAAAGAAACACAAAGAAACAAGAACAAGAAATAAACAAACCATAAACAAAAAAACAAACACAAACAAGCAACATAAACACAAATAACACGTAAACAAACATTAACAAACCCATAAATAAACACCTAAACAACAAATAAAACAAACACAGAAACATGAACAAATAAACACACAAACAAGTAAACAAACATATACACACAAACAACACTGAGAAATAAAAACATAAAAAAAATGTAAAAAACAAACATAAAGAAACATCAACAAATTAATAAACACATATATCAACAAACACACAAATAAACACATAAATAAACACAAACACAAAGAAACAACATCAACAAATAAACACATAAACAAACGCATAAACATAAAGACACAGACGAAACAATGAACAAATATAAACACACAAACACATTAAATAAACAAACAAACAAACACATGATGTGTCGAACAGGCACCACCAAACTGGAAACATGTAAACAAACAGGTAAACAAAGTAGTTTGTGTAGAATAACACCACAAATAACTGACGGTGACAGAGTCTCTGCAGAGACAGGAGCTTCATGGCCACTCTGTAGATGGACGGGCGGATTTCATTCAGTCCCTCTGAAACAAATAAACATCAAGTAAAACATAAAGTAAACAACAGACCCACAACAAAAACAACAACAGGATTTCAGACAGATACAGAAAGACAAACACAGGAGAAGAATAGTTTACCGATGCTGTCCAGATCCATGACGAGTTTCAATCTGAAATCACAAGGTAACGCCAGGACAAATAATGACATCATCATTAATCAATAATCAGTCAATAAACAAATAAATAAATGTGTGTTTGTGTTGTTGTTGTGAGACTTTGAACTCACCCTCAGCCTGTCGGAGTTTCCTCTGTCAGAGACACAAAGTCAAGCTGCTGAATTATGAACGAAGGCTTCAGGCTTCTCACCTGTCAGCACCGCTCACCTGCTGTCTGTGGACCAATCAGCTGCCGGCACAGTTTCGACATCACCGGCTGAACTCGGCTTTCCTCTGAGAGCAGCTTGATCACCTCTGCCCTCACTTTAAATGTCGTGAAATTAAAATTAAACCTCCAGTCATTAAAGAAAAAAAGAGACAGTGTGGAGCTTTCAATAATAATAACAATAATAATAATATTTCCAACATGTGGAGGCTGTTAGCAAGAGACATTAATAAAGATCACAGTATCAAATAAAGATAAGTAGAGTCACTACTTCACTGCATGACGTCAGCAAGCTGAAGAAATATTTACATTAACATTTCACTGGGAACAAAAAGACGACCTCAAGGAAACAGTTTAGATGAATCATATGTTGAGCCCTGAAAATGTTGTTAGTATTAAATATTCACAATGAAACAAGTTAAATATGTTATTATTGTCTGACTGACCTTTGACCTCTGTGACCTCAGACAACTGATGCTGTTTCCATGTTTATTCTACAAAACATATTTAACACATTATTTTGTTTTGTGTTCCAGTATTTACGTTGTTTAAACCCAGAAACGTTTATGCAAATATACACAAAACAACCTCAAAGGTACACTGTAGGACCACAGAGACATAAGCCGTCAACAAGAGACACAAAACAACCACAAAGAGACATAAAAAAAAAACTCAAAGAGACGGAAAAAAACCTTTAAAAAGACGGAAAACAACCACAAAGAGACAGAAAACAACCACAAAGAGATGGAAAACAACCACAAAGAGACAGAAAACAACCACAAAGAGACATAAAAAAAACCTCAAAGAGACGGAAAACAACCACAAAGAGACAGAAAACAACCACAAAGAGACATAAAAAAAACCTCAAAGAGACGGAAAAAAACCTATAAAAAGACGGAAAACAACCACAAAGAGACATAAAAAAAACCTCAAAGAGACGGAAAAAAACCTTTAAAAAGACGGAAAACAACCACAAAGAGACAGAAAACAACCACAAAGAGATGGAAAACAACCACAAAGAGACAGAAAACAACCTCAAAGAGACGGAAAAAAACCTTTAAAGAGACGGAAAACAACCACAAAGAGACAGAAAACAACCTCGAAGAGACAGAAAACAACATCAAAGAGACGGAAAACAACCACAAAGACACACAGAACAACCACAAAGAGACAGAAAACAACCTCAAAGAGACAGAAAACAACCTCAAAGAGACGGAAAACAACCACAAAGACACACAGAACAACCACAAAGAGACACAAAACAACCTCAAAGAGATGGAAAACAACCACAAAGAGACACAAAACAACCTCAAAGAGACAGAAAACAACCTCAAAGAGACACAAAACAACCACAAAGAGACAGAAAACAACCTCGAAGAGACACAAAACAACCACAAAGACACAAAATAAAGATAAATGTTGGCAGTCACTAAATGACTTCACTGTATGAAGTAAACCAGCTTTGAAATTTTACATTTCACTGGTTGAAGAAAAAGACGTGGACTCAAGGTCTGATATGAATGAATATTTAATGAGGGTGGTCTGATGATGATGATGATGATGATGATTTCACTGGTTAAAGAAAAATAGGACATCATGGAAACAGCTTAAATAAGAATATTTAAATATTCATGTTGAAGCACGTTAAAGTTTAAATATATGTCATTATTAAGTGAGTGACCTTTGACCTCTGTGACCTCAGACAGCTGATGTTTGTTTCCATATTGAATCCATGATGATTTGGTTTCATGTATTTTCTGTGTGTGAGATGAAGATGGTGTGTGAAGGAAGTGGAGTGAGCGGCGACTTGAAATGAATAGTTAATGAGCGTGGTGTGATGACGGCGTTTGAATGCAGCCGCTGTGTTTGGAGCTGCCGTCTGTGTCTTGTGTCTCCTCTGCTCTTTGTTTCTCTGCAGACTGAGGCCGATTGTTTGTGTGTGAGCGCTCTTTGTCTCTGGGTCGTTCCAGGACAAAACACTGACGCTTTATTCTGCTGCACTGAGATAAATGCTCCAACACAGCGCCTCTCATCCACCACCATCATCACATCATCGCATCATCAGCGAGGTGAGGCCACGCTCCCACTCTCAGTAAACACTGAGTGTCATCAGGCCTGCAGGTCGTACACCACAGCGTTGGACACGTTAGCATGTCGACCTGATGGTGGCGCTGAATATAAAGTCAGTGCAGTTACTGAAGGTCAGTGTGAGGGAACACGAATATCGACGCACGGCTCATCACAGCCCATCCAGGAAGAGTTCAGACATTCAGTCAAAGCTACAGAGCGAAAGGTTCCAGACTCAGACACACAGAGACGCTAGAGGACGCACACGACTGCAACAAGACTCAAAACAACCACAAAGAACGAGAAACAACTACAAAAGAAAACAAAAAAACGCAGAGACAACGTGATGCGAACAACCACCAAAGTAAACAAGACCACAGATGACGACCAAGAGACACAAAACAACCACAGCATGAATACACACACACATGTAAAGTGATGACAAATATGGATTTAATAAAGCCGTGGAGGGCGGGAGTGGATGAACCCGGTTAAAGAGTACCCGCCCAGACGGGACGCTCTAAAACTAAAGCGAGCGCACCTGCAAGGAGGCAGGGATCATTTCATTGGTCAACCATAAACCTGGTGTTCTATTGGTTGGGGGATTTTGACAGGGTTGTTACACAAAAAAATTCAAGCGACAACATGGTATCTGAATGCGAGCAGAGGCTATTTGAGTGCGAGGACAGGGTTTGAGGGACAATATTATAAAATCTGAACGTGAAATCAATAAATAATGCTCTCTAACTGATTTACCACAAGCAACCCCCCAAAAGAAACTAAACAAACACAGAGACACAAAACAACCACAAACAGACACAAAACGACTAGAAAGAGACGCAAAACGACCACAAATTGAGTACAAAGAGATGCTAATGACTACAAAGAGACACAAAACTACAGACACAAATGGCTACAAAGAGACACAAAATGACCACAGAGATGCAAACAACTGCAAACAGATGCAAAACTACAGACACAAAATGACTACAAAGAGATGCAAACAACTGCAAACAGATGCAAAACTACAGACACAAAATGACTACAAAGAGATGCAAACAACTGCAAACAGACGCAAAACTACAGACACAAAACGGCTACAAAGAGACACAAAACAACTACAAAGAGGCACAAACACCAACTAAAGTAAACAAACAACCACAGAGACATAAATCAGGACTGAACTGAGCAGAGGACTCAGAGGGGTCCAGATTCACAGTGTTTCACAGTTTTTCATGGTGTTTTATTTCCTCTCAAATTAAAAATGACAACAATCGAATAAAAACAGAAAACAATGACACTTATTGAGACCCACAGGCTCCTCCCAGGGGGCGTGGCCTTCCCTCTCCACTCAGCTGTCAGTCAAAGTCGGAGCCACCACTCGCTGTCTCCTCTCCTCAACAACAAACAACAAAAGTACTGCTGAAGTGCAGTATCACTGCTCCTGCTGCTGCTGCTGCTGCTGGGTGAGTACACACTGTACACACTGTACACACTCTGCTGCTCACACTCTGGTCTGTCAGCGAAACATTTGTTCACTGGTTTTGTCTCCACATGAATTAATGTGCTGGGTTGGACTCTGGGAGTCCAGGTGAGTGTGCGAGCCGTGCCGAGGTGAAGATGAAGCGCTCCCTGGGGATCTGTCTGGTGATCTGCTCCGCTCTGATCGGACTGGGTACGTTTGATTCTCTGGATTTAACCGTGACAGTTTGCTCTGGAGCTGGTTTCATCTCATCGATCCAGAACAACATGAATTAAGAAATTAAATAATTTGTAGTTTTCATTTTAATCTTGATCTTTGATTTTAAAACTCGCTGGCTAAATAATTAAAGGTCGCAGTTTGTGTTTATAAAAGATCAAAGATAAACTGGTGGAGCTCTGTTTACTGGTGGCTGAAGTATGGTATCATCGGACCATCAGGTCCCACACACGGCCAAGGTTCACGACCCTGCTGACGTGTTGTGTGTTTCAGGATCGGCCATCCGGTGTTACAGCTGTAAGGACTACACAGCCAGCTGCACCAAACAACGAGAGTGTAGCTATGACGACGCCTGTCTCACACTCACCGAGAGAGGTACCTGCACACCTGCACCACGACCACCAGAACACAGAACGCTGTGTCTCAATAAATCAATAAGTAGATAATGGACGCAGACACTGTGACGTCACGCATTAGTCTGTTGACTCCTATTTTGAAGCTGAGTTCAGCATTTTGGGCGTCACGATCTTGGATTTTTGGAGCCATAAGTGACCATATTTGGAAGAGAGGGTGGCGATTATGCTAGCTTGGTTAGCATGGCTCATTTACAGCTATGGTTAACTTTGATCATGCTAATGCTAACTTTAGCTCCTGAAGAATAGACTGTGAAAACAAAATGTAGTTACAGAACAACTGAACATCCAACTCTGCATGACTTTTTAGGGGACCAAAACAATGAGGTGAATGATATAAAAGTTCAGCCCCCGTACAGTTCTCATGCAAAAAACCAAAAACAAAGAGACAAGAAACATACTGAAAGAGACGCAAAACGACTGGATTCCAAATGACCCAGAACATTTCAGAAATGATAACAAAGATGCGAAATGACTGCAAAGAAAAACAAAACGACCACAGCGACATCACACTTTGGTTTCTTATTTTGAAGCAGAGTTTGACATTTCGGCATCACCGTCTCGGATGTTTGAAACCAGAAGTGACCATATTTGGAAGAGAGGGTGGCAGTAACGCCAATGCTAGCTGCTAGCTTGGTTAACATGGTTAGCATAGTTCATTTACGGCTATGGTTAACTTTGCAAACGCTAATGCTAATTAGCATTAGCAAACAGTAAAAAACAGACTTAAAACAGTGACAACAAAACGTACTTACAGGAAAACATCAGTCCATCAAACCTGAAACAGTCTGAGCTTCAGGGTTCTACTGATGTTCTACTGTCTCTATTGTTCTGCAGGTGGAATGACTTACCGTCAGTGTCTGAAGTATTCAGACTGTGAGTACGGCCGACTGTCCCAAATGTTCCCCCAGGTGACTCTACTTTATTCTACTTTAAATTATGGTATTCTACTTCATGTTATTCTACCGTACTTTATTCTACGCTACAATACTTTACTTTATTCTACTTTTTTTTTTATTCTTCCGTACTTTATTCCACTTTACCTAATGCTACTTTATTCTACTGTACACTACTTTACTCTTCTTTATTCTACTTTACCTAATGCCTCTTTACTTAATTCTACTGCACTTTATTCTACTTTACTTCACTGCACTTAATTCTACTTTATTTCATTCTACCCCAATTTATTCTACTTTACCTAATGCCACTTTACTTTCTTCTACTCTACTGTACTTTATTCCAGTTTTACACCATTCTACTTTACCACAACTCTATTCTACTTTATTTAATTCTATTCTACTGTACTTTATTCTACTTCACATCATTCTGCTATTCTACTTTACCGAAGGCCACTTTAATTTATGTTACTTTACTTTATTATACTCTATTCTACTATAGCCTCTTCAACTCTACATTATTCTATTGACTTTATTCCACTCTACTTTATTCTACTGTATTGATCAGCACCTTTAACTCCTGTTTCCAAAGAAATAAACTTTACTTCTTAGAGAAGACGAGTGTTTGACTCACATGAAGTGTCCTGGTCCTGGACTCAGGTGTCCTTGGACTCAGGTGTTCTTGGACTCAGGTGTTCTTGGAGAGATATCTGGAGGTGATAACATGTTGACGAGTCATTCCACCTGATCACTGATCAATAACCGTATCAATCTTTTCCAGGTCTCCAGTTTCACCTTCAAGTGCTGCAGCTCAGATCTGTGTAACTCCGCCCCCTCCTCTGCATCGATGTCTGTGATTGGTCTTCTGGCCTCAGCGGCAGTCATGTGGTGGTGCGTCCACTGAAGAGCCGCCGTGTGGCCGAAACATGTAACAACAGCTTCTCTAACAATCGATCAAAGATCAATACATCCAGTCACTTAATCAATACACCCAGTCATCTGATCAATATCTATCTGTAAAGACAGATTCAGGTGCTGATCGATCGATCATTAGAAGCTTTAACTGATCATTTATACACTGTAAAGAATCTATTGATCAGGTTAATTTGATCGATCAATAAGACGTTTCCATGGTAACACAGCTGTTGACAGGAAGCTGCCCCTCTAACCACAGACCTTTTCAAAATAAAGTGTAACTGAAAACGATCTGAAGCTGCTTCATTAACTGTCAGTTTAATCAATAAACAGTGACGAACCCTACGACTCTGTCTCATTCATTGATTTTTGATTGGCTGGAAGTGGACACAGTCCCGTTTCTGGGGGGTTTCCGACATGTTCTCCCCGTGTCAGCGTGGGTTTCCTCCAGGTCTTAAAGGTCTTTGAGAGTGTAGAATACAATCAACTGAGTAGTAGACAAAGTGAATGTTCTTACTCCATCACAGTATGACTTTAGGAAAAACTGTACGGCAGTTACTGATCTTGTTGAAAACATTAATGACGCCATTGGAAAAAGGTGAATGTGGCATTTGAGGTGTATCTTTAGATCTATTGACACGATTGATTTTGAGATTCTTTCAAACACATTACATCACCGTGGTGTCAGAGGCGCTGCACTTAGCTGGATCAAAAGTCATATGTATGGGAGACAACAATATGTTCACATTAATGGTCAAAAAATCTCTATGTAAATCCATCAGATATGGGGTCCCCCAGGGCTCTATTTTGGGGCCACTCCTCTTTATCCTATATATTAATGATTTTGTAAATTCTTCATCTGTTCTACATAAAGTATTGTTTGCAGATGGTACAAGCCTGTTTTTGTCACATAAGAGTCCACTTGAATGACAAGATATCCTGAACAGGGAGTTAGTGAAAGAGGACACACGGTTTACATGCAACAAATAATCCCTAAATAATAAAAGTCAGTCATGTTCGTTGCTTTTGTGCATCTGTTTGTTGTTTGTGTGTGTGGGCCCCCTCTTGTAAGCCTTGTTTAGCTTTCCTGGGGTGACCCATTTCACATATCCTATGTGTGTTGAGCTCAACACATTTGAAGAAATTCCCTGATGTGTGAATCAATAAACAAACATGAAAACAAACATTGTACATTCTTACAGTGAAGGTTTACTCCATCGTTCAGTACTTTTTTTTCCAGCAGTGAAGAATAATATTTTTCAGTGTTGTGTTGTACTGCTTAAAATAGTGTATATTTTTTACAGTGTAGAGGAATATCTCTCACAGTGTATTGTTGTATGGTTTTAGAGTAACACATTTTTTACAGTGTATTGTTGGTTTGTTGTAAAACTAAAAATTACTAGTTGGTAATTTTTTGTAGTGTAGTACGTTGTTTTTTTATTCAACAGTGAAGAACAATATTTTTTTTACAGTGTTTCAACTTAAAAGGTATTAAATTGTTACAGCGTTGTTGTTTTTTTACAGTGTTGTATTTATTGTGTTTTCGTGTGGTGTTGTGTTGTTTTACAGTTCACCGTTTGTTTATTTTCCCAATAGTGTGTGTGTGTGTGTGTGTGTGTGTGTGTAACAGGAAACGCCTTCCCGAACCACTCAGCTGTTCCGGATGTCTGACGTCACGTTCTGTCAAGTTTTCTACCAAAAAACGGTCAAAAAACGGAAACAAAAAGACGGACTTTAAAAATAAAAGCACATGACTCTGATTATTGTGTCAGTAACCTTAATTATTTTAAATGATTTATTTTATAATTAATCAAAATTATTTAATTAAATACACATTTTTAGTTTTGTTCTTTAACTGTTGCAGATGAAACTAAGAATTAATTAGTTTCTCTGTTTTATTGATTTTCGGAAGTTTTAAAATTAAAGTCACAGATATAAATATAGCGCGAGGCTTTTGTTGTGAAGGTGATGACCGGAAGTGTTGTGGTGTGGCTGCAGCAGCAGCAGAAGAAGAAGGAGCAACAGAAGTTGTTGCAGCTGTCAGGATGAAACTTTGACCAGAAGCAAAGAAGCTGCTGCGTCATCATGGCTCTACAGGTAAGACGGCTCCTCACCTGTGAGGAGGCGGTGACCTTTGACCTCTGACCTGCAGCCGGACATCAGAGCGGACCTCCGCTCTCGGCTCGTGCAGAACCCCATAGAGAAATCTGTTGATTGAAGCGGTGGGTAAAAGGCTCCGGTTACCGGAGAAATCTCGGTGTTTAGACCGAATTAAACAGAGTTAACGAAGCGGAACGGTTCTAACGGAATATTAAAGGTTCTCTCGTTAAAGAAAAACACCAAACACCGCACAGAAACCGGAAGTTTGACCGCGTAAACACGCAGAAAAATCATGTGTAATTCTGCAGGAGTTTGGTCGGAACATCGTGAGGATGAACATCATCAGAAATAGTGTTTTACATTAAAATAAGTCGAATTAAACACAAGTCTGACTTTTGCTGAAATGTTTAAAAATCTGTTAGAAATCATGTTCTGAAAATAAACAGAGGTTATAAACAACAACAAAAACATAAACATCTGCTTGAACACATAAGAAAATAGAAATATTCTGCTGGAGTCTGTCAGACATCACAGGCAGGAAAATTAATATAAAAATAATACATTTAATAATAATAAAAATAAAATAATTAATATTCTATAAATACAGAATATTATTGAAATGTATTGATATTACACATTTTCTAACTAACAATAGAATTAAATTAAATAATAAAGATTACAAACACGTTAATATCTTTTAAAACTGACAGTTTGTACTGTAAAAATAAAAATCTAAAAATGTCATAGAGGAAAAAATAATGTAAAAACACTACAAGAGTGTGAGAGGAATATTAGAAAGACCTTAAAGGAATAAAACAGAAAGGATATTTAAAAAAAAAAAAACAGTTTTCTTCAGGAGACGATAAACAAATACAAAAAATTAAATTAAAATAAACTGAACCTTCTGTTTGAAAGATTTTCTTAAAAATATTGAAACACTCCTGTCTGACTGCAGACTCGTACAGATATACATGTTAACATCTTACAAACATGTGTTTTACATGTTTACTCAGGAAATAAATACAAAAAAACCATTTCCTGTCAGAAAAAGAAGAATGATGGTAAACGTCCAGGGTTCAGTTTTCTGCTGCAGGCTCGATGTTTAACAGATGAACGAAGACGACAGGAAACAGGAAGTGTGCGTTCAGCAGTGAAAACATGAAGCGACGACCACCTGACGCTGCGGACAGAGCTCTGGTCAACAGGAAGTCAGGTTCATGACTTCTCCTGTCACACACACTCAGAGGACGCCTGGTGAAGGAGCGTGACAGCGTCAGAGACACAGAGGGCGGAGTCTGTACATGTTTGTTTGTTTGTTTGTTTCAGGCCGAGGTTCTCTACGACTTCACGGCTGAACCAGGAAACAACGAGCTGTCAGTGAGACGGGGAGAGACCATCTGTGTGCTCGACCAGGTAACACACACATCAGTGTGTATGTAAACATGACACACACACTGAGTTTTGACGGGTGTGTGTGTGTGTGTGTGTGCAGACGGTGGGTGGAGGCTGGATCAAAGCCCAGAACTCCAGCAGACAAACCGGTCTAGTACCTGAGGGATATTTACAGGTGAACACCACAAACATCCACAGGCTCCGCCCACATCCTGGGGCGCCTTTGCCCAAATTGCCCAATGTTTTCCACCAGTGTTTCTCTCACAGTTTTTGCAGGAGGTCCCTGAACGCCTCAGGCTGAAAGAATGGTTGACACAGTTGAGAACGTTTTTACAGACACTAATGAGTCCTGATAATGACATCACATCGTCAAACTGTATCCCATAATAAGCCTCAAAGCGACCTGCTGCTGGTTCTGCAGCAAAGTAATAGTTAGGCCAAAGTTATGTGGTGGTTGCCAAGCAACAATTTAAAAAGACACAGCAACAATTTAAAAAGACACAGCAACCTGCACAATGTACTCTGTAATAAACAACGGAATCATCTGCATACAGAGAGAGACTGCACTGATTAACCAACCACAAAGACACACAAAACAACCACAAAGAGACACAAACTACCACAAAGAGACACAAAACAACCACAAAGAGACACAAACTACCACAAAGAGACACAAAACAACCACAAAGAGACACAAACTACCACAAAGAGACACAAAACAACCACAAGATACATAAACTACCACAAAGAGGTGCAAAACAACCACAAAGAGACGCAAAACAAATGAATGAACACAAAGACTGAAAAGTTCAGTTTCTGTCTCCGTCATGTTGTTGATGTTTAGTTACAGGTCGGTGGTGTCAGTGAAGGAAGCGGGGACTCCTGGGGGGCCGGGGCCTTTGTCAGTAACACAACAGAAGGATGGGACAGTCGAGGATTTACGCAGACACAACAAGGTAACACGTAGTCCTGTTTAAAGTCAAAGACGTACCTCCATCAGATACGTGTTTTAGTTCCAACAGTTCAAACACTGAGTGACGATACAGTGCGGTCCGATAATGGACAGAAACCTGTCTTCTGTCTCCAGCAGCTGTCGAGTACGATGATGGCGAGTGGGACGATGACTGGGACGACCAATCGGTGGGCGGTTACCATGGTGATGATCAGCTGGACGAGGAGGGAGGAGCTTTAGGACGGAGCGCCCATGGGCCGTCCATGAAGATCTCCCTGAACAGGTAAAAACATCCACATGGTTGATTCACAGTAGAATTACAGCAGAGTCCAGCAGAGTCCAGTAGAGTCCAGTAGAGTCCAGCAGAGTCCAGCAGAGTCCAGTAGAGTCCAGCAGAGTCCAGTAGAGTCCAGCAGAGTCCAGCAGAGTTCAGCAGAGTTCAGTAGAGTCCAGCAGAGTCCAGCAGAGTTCAGCAGAGTCCAGTAGAGTCCAGCAGAGTCCAGCAGAGTCCAGTAGAGTCCAGCAGAGTCCAGTAGAGTCCAGCAGAGTCCAGTAGAGTCCAGTGATCTTGTGTGTTCTCAGGTTTCCGTTCTCCAAAGGTCCAAGCCCTGAAGTCTTCTTGTTGGCCAAACCTCCAGCCAACAGCAGAGACAGACTTCCTGTCTACGTGAGTAATCAACTTAATTGATCATTACCGATCACTGTATCACACCGATCCCTGCCCTCTGATTGGCTCTCACTGTTCATCATCCAATCAGATGGGAGAGGTGGGTCCGGTCTGGCTCTACCCGTCGGCTCCTCTCGACTGTTTGATCGCCGATCCGAAGAAAGAGTCCAAACTGTACGGACTGAAGAGCTTCATTGAGTACCAGCTCACTCCCAATGTAAGACCCTGCAGTACTACTGCGATACTCACAGTAATACTGCTAGTAATATTACTTTCAGTAATAGCCTAATATTTGCAGAATTACTGTAACACTCACAGTAACATTTTAATACTCACAGTAGTCCTGTAAAACTCGCAGTAATACTCACAGTAATACTGTAATACTTACAGTAGTACTGTAATACTTGCAGTAATACTCTCAATAATAACCACAGTAATACTCACAGTAATACTCAGTTGTACTCACATAATACTCACAGTAATACTCAGTTATACTCACATAATACCCACAGTATAACTAATACTCACAGTAATACTCACATTAATACTCAGTAATATTCAGTTATACTCACAGTAATACTCGTGAGTATTGCTGAGTATTACTGTGAGTATTATGTGAGTACAACTGAGTATTACTGTGAGTATTACTGTGAGTATTATGTGAGTACAACTGAGTATAACTGAGTATTACTGTGAGTATTACTGTGAGTATTATGTGAGTACAACTGAGTACAACTGAGTATTACTGTGAGTATTATGTGAGTACAACTGAGTATTACTGTGAGTATTACTGTGAGTATAACTGAGTATAATACTCACAGTAATACTCAGTTGTACTCACATAATACTCACAGTAATACTCAGTTATACTCACAGTAGTAATATTCTAATACTCAGTTATACACAGTTATACACTCAGTAATATTCAGTAATACTCACAGTAATACTCAGTAATACTCACTCTGACCGCCTCCCTCCAGACGAGCAACAGACCTGTCAATCATCGCTACAAGCATTTTGATTGGCTGTATGAGCGTCTGCTGGAGAAATTCGGCTCCGTTCTGCCAATCCCCTCGCTGCCCGACAAACAGGTCACAGGTGAGTATGAGCTGTCTGTCTCTGTGTTCACCTGTCTGTCTCAGTGTCCACCTGTCTGTCTCAGTGTTCACCTGTCTGTCTCAGTGTTCACCTGTCTGTCTCTGTGTTCACCTGTCTGTCTCAGTGTCCACCTGTCTGTCTCAGCGTCCACCTGTCTGTCTCAGTGTTCACCTGTCTGTCTCAGCGTCCACCTGTCTGTCTCTGTGTTCACCTGTCTGTCTCAGTGTCCACCTGTCTGTCTCTGTGTTCACCTGTCTGTCTCAGTGTCCACCTGTCTGTCTCAGTGTTCACCTGTCTGTCTCAGCGTCCACCTGTCTGTCTCTGTGTTCACCTGTCTGTCTCTGTGTTCACCTGTCTGTCTCAGTGTCCACCTGTCTGTCTCTGTGTTCATCTGTCTGTCTCTGTGTCCACCTGTCTGTCCCCTCAGGACGCTTCGAGGAGGACTTCATCAGGATGAGGATGGAGCAGCTGCAGTCCTGGATGACCCGGATGTGTCGTCACCCAGTCGTCTCTCAGAGCGAAGTCTTCCAGCTCTTCCTCACCTACAGAGACGAGAAGGCAGGTACATGTGTCGGCCACTCGGCTGGTCCCGTAGCTGCGTCCTGATTGGCTGAAGCAACATTTTGATGTTTCAGGAGTGGAAGGCGGGGAAGAGGGCGGCTGAGAGGGACGAGACGGTGGGGCCGATGATGTTCAGCCTGATCGAACCCGAGGCTGCCGAGTTGGACGTCACCGAGGTGTAAGTTAGCGACTGAAATATAACGCTTGTGTGTGTGTGTTAAAGTGTGTGTGTTAATGTGTGTTTCCTGTGTGTAGTGAGCGTCAGTGTGAGCTCCACAGCCACTTCACAAAGTCGATGGACGACGGAGTCAAAGAGCTGCTGAACGTCGGACACACGCACTGGAAACGCTGCACCGGACGTACGTGAACTTACACCTGTACACACAGTGCAAAGACTGTGTGTGTGTGTGTGTGTTTATGTGTGTGTGTCACTGTGTATGTTACTGTGCAGCGCTGCCTAAAGAGTACGAGCGGATCGGTCGAGCCTTCAGGAACCTGTCAGCTGTGTTCACCAGCAGCAAGTATCCAGGTGAGGAGACAAGGAGGGAGGAGACAAGGAGGGAGGAGATGAGCTGTCAAAGCTCAGGTGTCGTTAATACTGTGATGATGTCATCAGGTGAGGAGACGCTGACGGACGCTCTGACAGCCACGGGAAAAACGTACGAGGAGATCGCAGAGATCGTCGCTCAGCAGGTAAGCAAACATTCTGTAAACTCAGCCTGCAGTCTGACCTCTGGTGACCTCTGGTGACCTTTGACCTCCCTCAGCCACTGAAGGACCTTCACTTCCTGTTGGAGACGAACAGCGAGTACAAAGGCCTGCTGGGATGTTTCCCTGACATCATCACAGTGCACAAGGTACTGGTACATTAATACTGAGGGGGCGGGGCTTCAGGAGGTGGTGGTGATGTCACTGAGGGGGCGTGGTCTCACCTGTGTGTGTCCAGGCTGCAGTAGAGAAGGTGAAGGAGTCGGACCGTCTGGTGTCTGCTGGGAAAATTAACCACAACGACAGGAAGCTGATGAACCGACGAATCAGCTGCATGAGCTACGGCCTGCAGGGTAACACTACTACACACTACTACACACTGTACATACAACACTACACACAGTGTGTAACTCTTTGTGTGTCCCTCCAGCTGAGATGAATCATTTCCATAGTAACCGTATCCATGACTACAACAGAGTGATGCAACATTACCTGGAGCAACAGGTGACCTTCTACCAGCAGGTGAGGAGGGGGCGGGGTCAGAGGGGCGGGGTCAGAGGGGCGGGGTCAGAGGTCAGGGCATGCTTACAGCTGTGTGACATCATTTCCTGTCTGCTCTCCGATTGGTCAGATCGCTGATAAGCTGCGAGGAGCTCTGAGCCAGTTCACCACACTGTGAGGATGATGACATCACCGCCGCCGCTGATGACATCACTGTGACACTGTTAACAAAATAAAAGTCTGTTTGAATATTAATGAGCCACGTTGTTAATATTTAATATTTAAAACATGTAGTTTGTCACTTCCTGTTTATGTTTTAATCTGAGACATTAAATTCACCTCACTTCAAACTGTCTGTCTGTTATGTATTAATATCGCAGGTTTATTTATTTTAATTATTAGTAATTAAAATAAATAAGAAATAAAATATTGGAAAATGTCAACTAATCAAATACAAATACAAATGATTTAATAACAAATAAAATAAATTAAAAATCTAAGAATAATTTCATATGAGTTATTAGAAAATGTAAATTAAAAACAAAGATTTTATAAATATAAATAAATTTCATAAATGATGAGAAAGTTCTAGAGAAATAAAATCAAGAACGATTTTAACAGTAATAAAGTAAATCAAAAATAATATGTAATATAAATTTAAAAGTAATAAAATAATCATAAATCTGAAATTAAAAATATACTTGAATATGAATTATTAGAAATTAATGATAAAGTAAAAGAAACTAACAAATAATAAATATAAATTATTAAAGGAACTGAAATAAAATCTCAAATAAAAGAATAATAAATTACCAAAGGTAATAATAAATAAAATCAGAAATTAAGGAATAACTAAATATAAATTATTAAAAACGCATGAAAAATAAACAAATTAAAGGTAAATGTTTAGAAAGTAACAGTAAAATAAAAAATGTGAGAATTATTAAATGTAAATTATTAAAAGTGATAAACTAAAATGGAAAAAATAATTATTAGAAAGTAATTCAAAAGCAATAAATAAATAATCTCCGAAATTAAAGAATAAGTATAAATTAATAAAGTAATAATAAAATAAAATTAAATGCAAATTAAAAAGAAATGAAATAATTCTGAAATTAATTATACTTGAACATGAATTATAAGAATTAATAATTAAATGAAATGAATTATGAATAAGTATAAATTAAGAAACAGTCAAAATAAAGCAGAAATTAAAGATTAATTTCATGTAATTTTATGAACGCTATAATAAAATCACAAATAAAAGAATGATGAATATTATTAAACAATAAATAAATTAAAAAATTAAAAGATAAAAATAATAAAAATAAGGAATCAAAGAATAATTAAATGTATATTATTAAAAGTAATAAAATGAATGATAAATTAAGGAATAACTAAACAAAGTATTAAAAATTTAAGGGAATTTTAAATTTTTAAATAAAAATCATAGATTAAAGCAGCAGATTTGATCAGCTGTGAGGAGGTCTCACTCTCACCCAAAACGACAAACATTAGAATTTCCTGCTGAGTCACCATCTGACCGTGACCTCTGACCCCAAGACAGGAAGTGGAGAAGCTGCAGGAAAACTGAGCGTACGCCTCATTTCCTGTCCAGATGGAACTGGCTGTTATCTGTGTCTCTGTTTATCAGAGTTAAAGCAGCCCCAGATTTATCAGGCGACTCAGCTGCCCTCAGTGACATGTAAAACATCAACCAGATAATGTATTTGAAGTTAATAATAATTAATAAGGGCTTCTGCTGAATTTGGCGCACAAAAATATGTCAATGTTGCTAAATATTTTGTTTAAATTCCAGTATTTCACCGTGTTGTTACAGACGCACTACACACCAAACTCCATTTAAAAACCAGCTTGTTTTACATTCCTCGCTCTCAGTGGCTTTCGCACAGTGTCACGGGATGTTTGAAGAGTTACTGCTCGTCATGGAAACACTCGGGTGGATTCTGCTGGGACGTAGTGATCATTTTTATTTAGTTCCACAGGGGTTCTGTATCACCTGTCATAGTAGAGAACATAAAATCCCTAGTTTTTTTTTAATGGAGTTTGGTGTGGTCAGACCGCAGTCTTGTAAATACAGAAATGAACCTGCTTTACTGTGAACAGCTGTTCAGTTATGATACACCTGTATGATGTCATGTCACACCTGTGTTACAGTTAAATACCTGAACAGTGCTGTCGTCAGCTGGAGGGAAATAACAGGATGAGATGAGGTTCTCTGCTCTGCTGATGTTCACCTGTGTGACTCAGTACCTCCAGGTGTGTCTCTGCTGCTCTGCTGCCACCTGCTGCCAGATACCAGTAACAGCACTATAGTTGAAGTGATATAGGTAGCGTTAGCATCAGTAGCATAGCAGCAGCGCTATAGTTGAAGTGATATAGGTAGCGTTAGCATCAGTAGTAGCAGTACTACAGTACTGTAATAGTAGTAGTACTTGTAGTAACAATATTACAGTTACAGTAGTAGTACCTGCAGTAGTAACAGTTGTAGTTTCTTCAGCTGTACAGAGGAATAAAGTTTGAACAATTGTGACTCCATCTTGTAGCACAAAGTCGGGACTACAGAAAACTCAGATCTCTCTTTAAAGATTAAGATATTTATTTCAGAATTAAATAGCTAATCAGTGCACGTCATGCACACACTTATTGTTTTACAGTAAAACAAAAGTCAAAACAGCTTCAGACTGACATGAAAAGGACAAAGACATTGTTTAGTGCAAATATGACACACATTTGGTCAGATTAAAAACTGCCCTTAAATTAAAAACACATCCTCAATATAAAAACAGTACCTTTTAATAATTAACTTATTTGGGTAGAAAATAATGAAAGAGCGGGAACCCCCTTTAGTTGCCTCACCATATGGCACATCATCACATGCTATTTATCTGGCAAATTAATGGAATCTTATGACAAATACAGGATGAATACATAACTTCCATACGTCCATTTTTATTCCCATTATTCTGCTGGACTCATCAGACTTCCAGAAAAACATTCCCTTAATTCGACTAGACTGGACTCTACAGCCCGTACAGTACTATGACCTTAGCAGGCCGATGGTCACATGACCAATGGCTGAAACAGTCAGGGACTGTTGTCAAGGACGGTTGTTACAGTCAGGGACGGTTGTCACAGTCAGGGACAGTTGTTACAGTCAGGTACTATTGTCACAGTCAGGGACGGTTGTCAAGGACGGTTGTCACAGTCAGGGATGGTTGTCACAGTCAAAGGCTGCGTTTCCCAGTTCAGAGTGATCTTAGGACTTACAGCACAGTTAAGAATGTCTTTGGTAAGAAGGGTCGCTAAGATACGAGTGTTTTCCAGATGCCTTCTTAATGCCCTTCTTAGGATCGCTCTTAACAGGAGCTGAACACTACCGCGGTGCTGAAACTAAATCAATCGATGTCAGGCACATCGATCACCCACCACTTCATCAGCGCATAAGTCACACAAAGCGCTGCTACCTAACGCACTAATTCCCTGCTAGATGACCTGAGGGACGAGGGCCTCTGGTCCCCCAGTGACACGGGTGAGGATGAGTCATCTGGAAGGGGGGCCAGAGCAGCTCAACCAACCTCCCTGCCCCTCAGCATCAGCCTGCCGACGAAGACGTCCCCTGCACACTCTCAAGCTCAAGGCCTGTTCCCGTGCGCCAAACCGCACCAGCAAGGCCCGGCGTCCACATGCGGGGTGGCCTCACCCGACGGCCCTCTATTATCACCTGCACCTGCAGCGAGACACTCGTGGGTGTAATGTGCGCCTCAAGCATGACGCACATGCCTCTTCCAGCCTGATGTGCACAACACATACAAGAACACACGTGTTATTCCTCATACTTATTTTTCTTCCGCCAGATTTCGGTGCGTAACTTGTGCCACAACTCTGAGCACACACAGGGTCTCCATAAAACATAGATTCAAGATTCAATATGCACAGTAAGGACACGCGTTTCCCTGCAGAATAACATTCGTTCTTTTCTGTCACCAATTAACGCTAAACTATATAAATCTGAAGTATGAAATAGATCAAAACATATACGGTGCGCACTGTTTTAACGTCTCCTTGCTTAGTATAATATCAATGTTCCTGCCGCGTCTGGATCTGTGAGCGTTTGGTCGCTTAGAACACTGTTAAGAGTGGGTCAGCTCGATCTTAGTGAAAGATCTCTTTACTTCCTGTCAGCTGCTGCAATAACAAACCAACATTCATTCATTATTCGTAACCACGTACCCTCTTCAGACCCGAACCCAGCTGCATTTACAAATATCCCAAACAGGAAATCCACCTGGACCGTTTAAATGTTTAAAGTTTAAACCTTCTATAAATAATGTGTATGTAAACTTAAACGTTTTCTGCAACAAAAAAAGTAAAAAAACTAAAAAACAAGCTTCACAGGTCATAAAAAAGTTTCTCTGTGTTCAAGTACTTTAAGTACAAAAATAATAAAAACATGTTTGCATAGATATGTACGAGGCGAACAATCAAGGCTACGTTTCCTTCATGTGTGAAACAAATATTAAAAAAAGCCACAAAGCCTTCGTACGTTACGCATTCAAACACAAAATGAAGAGCCCTGCGAGTGATGTCAGCAGCTCCCTGTCCAATCAGCAGCTGAACTGCATCATTAAATGGTTTTTCACCGATTTACAACATTAAAACATCTGTTCAGCATTTTTACAGGTTTAAATCAGCTGGTCAGTTTGCTTTAGAGAGGAGGGACCTCTGAGGCTGATTCAGCTCGTGGCCAATGAATGAAGAACCAGACTGCGGCACTCAGTCTGTGTGTGTAATGGTGTTAAAATGGCAGAGCGTGGTGTTCCTGGTGCTTTCAGCCGCGACCTTACAGTACATAGAACTCTTTTTTAACTAAACCCTTGAGCGTGAGGTGTGACACGTGTCTGTCCTCAGAGTCTTGTTGTGGCCTGAAATGATGTGGGAAAAGACTTTCTGTCCATTTTAAACCCGTCCACATCAGAGACAGAAGAAGAGGAGGCAGAACCGTGAGGAAGGGGTGTGGTGTTACTGTAGTACCTCCACCTGACGCTCCACATGTACCTGCAACAGGAACACACACAGGGCCACACGTCAGACCTGCTGCTGGGTGCTGTTTTAATAAACTGTCTCTGGGACAGCTACAAACCTGAGACGGAGAGCGCCACCCTCTGGTGGAAGTTCACCGACGGGATGTAACAGTCATACGGACAGCTGTCAGACTGCAAGACGTTCTTCATCACGATGGAGAAGTTCCCCTTCCTGCACAGCTGCGGGTCGCTCCACACTCGACCTCTGAACTTCACGTGCTGGCTTGAGAGGTCGGGGACACTGCTGTGGATGTCCAGCACGATGTTGTTGTCGTTGTCGCTCCAGTAGACAGAGAATGTCTGTGGTAGAGAGTCGCTGTAGACGCACGGCAGCAGGACGTCTCCTCCGACACAACCGTCGACCTTCAGGCGGCAGCTCACTGTGAAACGACACAAATGTTACCTCCAACACTTTGACACACAACAAACCGTTTCCAGTAGCGCCTGCACCGCTTCGCCCGGGTGTTTTTAACGACACATCACAATGTTTACAGTGCAGCTGTTTTCAGCCACGTCTGCACCACCTAACCGGAGCGTTGTATAGTGCCATACCGCGGCATTTCCAGTGGTATCTGCACCACAAAATTAGATTGTTTTTAAGCCACACACAGCAGTTTTTCCAGCGGTGTTTGTGCCAACAAACCTGGATGTTTGTTGGCAACACATCGCAGCCTTTCCAGTAGTGTCTGCACCACCAATCCAGGGTGGTTTTTAGCAACACACCACAGCATTTCCAGCGGCGTCTGTGCCACCAAACCTGGGTGTTTTTTAGCAGCATATTGCAGCGTTTCCAGCGGAATTTGCGCTCTAATGCTAACTGACACACAGACACAAGTACACACTGCCACCGCAGGAACTTCGGGGTAATTTTATGGGGCCGGGGCCATTGGTATGTGTCTCCACTGCAGGAACCACCCCCGAAGGACAGAGTTCAGGAACTTTTACAGGGGCTAAACAAGTCCCTGCCTCGGAGTAGGTACTCAGAACGGCCCCGAGAAACTCCTGGCTGGGGCGGTGCTGATTGGATATACTCAAGGCGGGATGTGACGTCATCAGAAACAACAAAATAGCCGGCATTTTTAAAACTCAGCAGACGAGGAGTTGCATTTTTAAAAGGAGTCGTAAGAAGAAAAGCAAGAAATGGAAGACAAATTGTTCGTTGTTTCTTTGCTGCGTCGCCCCGGTCAAAATGGTCACGCAACGATCACGTCACATCCAGAGCTCGGTAACTTTACAGGAACCTTCCTGCTACTCCGCCCTCTCAGTGGAGACACGGTGGTTGAGAGGGCCGAGTGAGAGGACGTTCCTGTAAAGTTCCTGCCCCCCAAATAGTACCAGGAACTTCTTCAGTGGAAACGGGCCTACTACTGTCGAGATGTTCCACTCAGGAGCAGCTGCTAAACTCCAGCTGGTGTCTGAGCACAGTTTGTCATGTTGAATATTACATACCCTCTCTCTCACAGGAAAATGACATTTTTAACCTGATGTTTTTCTGTCATGTAAAACACAGAAAACGTCGGTTATGTTTATTCAGATGAACTCACCTGTGTCAGATCTGTACACCAGGACTGCCCAGAGCAGAAACTGTAAACTGTGGAGACACAAACACACCCACTCATCATTACAAACATGACAGGCGTCCTTTAATATTAAATTAAATCAATAAAGCTTTTCACTGGCTCTGCACTAACTCTCATATATCTCTTAGATATGTGATTAGATGTTTGAGTATATTATTTGACTCTACTGCGAGCAGGTTCCCTACACTTGAACATATCTTTGCCTTCTCTGCTGCCGTTACCAGTGCCCTCTTTCCTCCTCATACGCTCTACACAACATGCTGCACAGACTCAGACTGACCACAGTGATGACATTTGCCATCAGGGTGTTTACCTATTTCATGTAGTGTATTATTCAGTCCTGTGTGCCTTATCCTAAGTCGTGTGATGACTGCCTCTCCCCTCCGGCCCCTGCCCAACCTGTTTCAGTATATTATAGAAGTGTCTTGCATGTCCCAGTGTTGTGCCACACTTTTCCCGCATGTTTCTTAATCACTGATTTAGATTAAATCTCCTTAAAGAAGATCCTCGTCCCGCTAGCTAACTAAGCTAACTGCTACAACATGCTAACTGCTAGCTTAGCTGACAAATGTCCCCCTCAGCTCTACTTGTCTTTACATGGACATGAACTGACCTCATTGGACATGTCCTCTGCAGTCTGTAACGGGTAGAAGTTGTTTTTAAACTCATCGTTCACTCCTCTGAAGTGTCCTCTGGGCTCAGGCGGGGAACAGCTGTGTGTGTACAAGTCTCGCGAGAGTTCGTGCAAGAGTTCACCTTTTTTTTTTATTCTTTATTGAAACCAAGCTGCATTAACACTGGCTGTAACCAAGCAACACAAGCACAGAGCCACCGACACTTTATATGATTAAAATGTCATTTGTTTTTATGAAGCATTAAACAGTGTGTCATGATTAACGATGACCCAGTACAGTCACCAACACTGAATATATATTTTGACTACAGTATATAATATATATAGAGAGAACACATCGGCCGAGACTCACGTTAACTTCATTAACGAGATAATGCTAAGCTAATGTTAGCTTAACAGACAGGCTGAGTAATGTTTTTCATAAATTAACACAAATTTTAAAAATTACATTTTTGTAAATGTAATAAATAATTACTGTGTGAAACTATGTGACAGTCAGGACCATGACCATCAGGACCATGATCATCAAGACCATGACCATCAGGACCTTCTTCTGTTCTTTACATGTCTTTCAGGAGCTTTCAAAGTTGTTCAGTCTTTTTAGGGTCAAAGATCAGAAACAGTTTTATTAACATTTAACATCAGGGAGGAGAACAGTGAATCATCTTCTGTGGACGATATTAAAATAAGACGTAGCTGTAGACCAGGTTCATTAACTGATCACGTAAAAACACTAAGATAACTGACTAAGATTCTGAGGTTAAACGTCGTAGAAGAAGAAGATTCAGTTCCTCTTGTCAGCAGCGAGGAGGACGGCAGCGGCGCTCTCCTTCGCCTCCTGCAGCAACGCCGCCACTCTCTTCTGAGTCTGCAGCATAAAACAATGACTAATGATTAACAAGAAAACTTTATTTAAACAAACGTCACCTACAGAGCAAGGCAACGCACTTACAGCCATCCTGAAGGTGTCGTCTGTCACGTCTTTAAGGTTGATGATGACGTTGTAATACGCTCCGAAAACCGCCGTCTCTAAAGCTTTAGCTGCCACCTGGAAACATGAACTTCAAATTAAAGGTCTCATCTAAAGTTTTATTTTGAAAAAACTGACATTAGCTGCCACCTGGAAACATGAACTTCAAATTAAAGGTCTCATCTAAAGTTTTATTTTGAAAAAACTGACATTAGCTGCCACCTGGAAACATGAACTTCAAATTAAAAGACTCATTTAAAGTTTTATTTTGAAAAAACTGACATTAGCGGCCACCTGGAAACATGAACTTCAAATTTAAAGTCTCATTTAAAGTTTTACTTTGAAAAAACTGACATTAGCTGCCACCTGGAAACATGAACTTCAAATTAAAAGTCTCATTAAAGTTTTATTTTGAAAAAACTGACATTAGCGGCCACCTGGAAACATGAACTTCAAATTAAAAGTCTCATTAAAGGTTTTATTTTGAAAAAACTGACATTACCCGCCACCTGGAAACATGAATTTCAAATTAAAAGTTTCATTAAAGGTTTTATTTTGAAAAAAAAACTGCCTCGAAAGCGACTGTCACCTGGAAACAGAACCTTCAAATAAAAGGTTTAATTTTAAGTTTTATTTTGAAAAATAAAACGTTAGCTGCCACCTGGAAACACAAACTTCAAATCAAAGGTTTTATTTGTAGTTTTATTTTGAAAACTGCCGCCTCGAAAGCTTTAGCTGCCACCCGGAAACACAATTTTAAAAAGATTTTTTTAAACGGTTTAAATTAAAGTTTTATTTTTGAAAAAAAGACATGAGCTGCCACCTGACAATAAAAACTTCAAAACAAAGAATTTATTTAAAGTTTTATGTCTTATTTTGAAAAAAAAATGTTGTTAGCTTAAAATAGGAACATAAAACTAAAGGTTTCATTTAAAGTTTTATTTTGAAGTTTCTTTGCTGCTGGTTGACCTGTAATTTCCTGTAAAGATGGCTGATCCCTGATCAGATGCGTCAGCTGTGTTTTTGTCACCTGAGCATCAGACTTGCAGGCGATGTTTCCATGGACGACCATTTCCTTCAGAGGAGACCAGAGGACGCTGATCCTGTCAGCCAGAGCCAAGGGCACACTCACCGCTCGCTGCAGACCCTCCTGCATCGCAGCCTCTCTCCTGATTATTGATTAAAGATTATTGATTATGGATTATAGATCATCGATCACAGTGTGAAGTGAAGTAAACATGATGAAACTACACACACACACACACACACACACACACACACACACACCTCACCTTTTTATTTCCTCGGCAGTGTTCTTTGGCATTTTCAGGGCCGCCTGAAACAAAATGAGACGCAGTTGAACAAAAATGTCCCCTGTCCTCTGAAGTGGACACTGAGCGTTCACACATCATGCAGTTACGACCATGTAGCTGTTGAAGGCTGATGAGTCGGCGTCCACCATGATCAGCAGGTCATTCATGGCGTGATGAAACGGCGTAATCAGCCTCCTCATCACGCTGTCCAGGTTCTCAAACTGCCTCTTCCCGTATGTCATCTGACCCACCATGGCGCCCAACGCCGCCCCCTGCAGGACACACACATTACCGTCATCACAGATGTTTGTATGAGGAGATGGTGTCATACTGATGTTTGTTGTTACCATAGCAGCGATAGCGGCAGACACCGATCCTCCGCCGGGAGCAGCCGTCCGAGCGCCGACACTCCGAACGAACTGCTGCACAGACAGAGACACCAGCTGGCTGTCCTCCTGTGACCTCACCATGTACCTGCACAGGTAACACACACAGTCTAACTGCTAGCTAAGCTTAGTGTAGCATCAGGACTTGAAACAGAGGCTAAGAGCTAGCTGTGTCAGTGAGGTCACAGTACGACATGTGTAAACACTCGTGCTGTGTATCAGTACTCACTCTATGATTCTCTCCTCAGGGTTGAACGGACCGAGAGAGTCGAGGCCGAGTTTACTGATCACCTGACGACACAAAGAGACCTCACGTCTTTATCACAGAATATGACATCATATGATATCTGCGACCGGTCACTGACCAGGCGGACTTTGTGCTCCTCTTCGACGATAAAGAGTCCGTCTCTGTGGATGAAGAAGTCAGCAGAGTCCAGCACGGCCTTCAGAGGGATCAAACCCACGATCTGAGATCCCACCACAGGCAGCTTCAGCTCCTGAACACCAATAACCAATAATCAATAATCAGATTATTAAAACCTGATGTTTCTGGTTGGCGAATGGAGGTTGACCTCTGACCTCAGCCTCCCTGCAGACCTCCTGGTGCACCCTGTGGAGGGGGGTCAGCTCGTAATCCAGGATGTTGGTGGACACCTGAGCAATGTTGGACTCTTCCAGGTACCAGCCCATCCCCTGCACCTTCTGCAGCAGCCCCGGCTGAAAGACACAGAGAGGTTACGAAAGGTCAGACAGAGGTCACAGAAGGTCACAAAGACTCCACCTGAACCCTGAAAAACATAGTTAACAATGAAAAAAAAAACCCTGGAAGATACAAGTTGAGGACTCACCTGGTCTTTCCCTCGGCCCTGCTCTCTGATGTCCAGAGCGATGCGGTGAGCCTGCTCCTTGGTGCTGATCAGGTTCACGTTGTAGGCGATAAGGAACTTACGAGCGCCGGTTACTGTCGCGCCCCACGATGGTACGAACATGGCGGGGCCAAAGTCAGGGGACCAATCAGGACGCTTCAGCTGGAGGACAGAAAATATTAAAAGACGTTATGTTTCAGACACTTTGATGAACTTTTATTTTGAAGGTACGACACAGGGAGACCTCGTGATGATCACCTTGTCAGGTAAAGCTTCATACTCTCCGGCTCGGACAGATGGAAGACTTCTCCTCGTTTCCTTTCGTGCTGCTTCTCCATAAAGATACACTGTGAAGACACAGAGGGAGGGTTAGCTGCTGACGTGGCTCCATGGACCGAGGTTATTAATGTGGCGTCTCACCGGGGACGTGCAGCATCTCTGCCAGTCTCTGTCCAAAGGCGATGGCGCACTGGACGCAGTCGTCCATGGAGACATTCTGGACGGGGATAAAGGGACAGACGTCCAGCGCTCCGGTCCGAGGATGCTCACCTGAACAGGTAACACACACATCAGCTGTTTCCTGTTGTGTTGTACTTCCTGTTGCGGTCACAGAGTTCTCGCTTACCTGAGTGTTTGCTCATATCAATGAGGGTAAAGGCCTGCCGGGCAGCATTCAGCGCGCCCTCCACCACAGCCGCAGGCGAGCCCACGAAGGTGTAGACGGTGCGGTTGGTGGAGGCACCGGGGTCGACGTCCAGCAGGCTGCAGCCCGGGGTGCCAGAGACGGCGGCGGCGATCGCATCGATCACCTGAGACACAAGAGTCATCATCTGTGTTAACTGTCTCAGACGCACCAGATATGTTACCATCACCAGAATCACCAGGTAACGAATGCATGTGTTGAGGTCTAAGCAACAAACCCACCTGGTTAGGTTTAGGCAACAAATGCACATGGTAAGCTTTAGGCAAAATCACACTTGATGAGATTCAGACAACAAACGCAAATGGTTAGGTTTAGGCAACAAACGCGCATAAGTTTAGGCAACAAACGCAAGTGGTTGGGTTTAGGCAACAAACATATGTGGTTAGATTTAGGCATCAAACGCACATAAGTTTAGGCAACAAACGTATGTGGTTAGATTTAGGCAACAAACGCACATAGTTATTTTTTAGGCAACAAACGCACGTGGTTAGGTTTAGGCAACAAATGCACTAGTTAGGTTTTAGGCAACAAATGCACATAGTGATTTTTTAGGCAACAAACGCACGTGGTTAGATTTAGGCAACAAACGCAAGTGGTTAGGTTTAGGCAACAAACGTATGTGATTAGATTTAGGCAACAAACGCACTAGTTAGGTTTTAGGCAACAAACGCACATAGTTATTTTTTAGGCAACTAACGCACTAGTTAGGTTTTAGGCAACAAACGTATGTGATTAGATTTAGGCAACAAACGCACTAGTTAGGTTTTAGGCAACAAACGCACATAGTTTTTTGGCAACAAACGCACTAGTTAGGTTTTTGGCAACAAACACACTAGTTAGGTTTTAGGCAACAAACGCACTAGTTAGGTTTTAGGCAACAAACGCACTAGTTAGGTTTTAGGCAACAAACGCACATAGTTAGTTTTTTGGCAACAAACGCACTAGTTAGGTTTTAGGCAACAAACGCACATGGTTACACAGGAAGTGGGAAAACGGCCAGTGTTGTTGAACCCAACCGCCCTTCAGGGGTTTTCCAGGTCCTTGATGACGCTGCCCGATGGTGTAACAGCGCTGCAAAACAATGCCTGTTTTTCGGCGGTATGTGACGACTTCGGGACAAGAACAGGCGGTTTCTGGTGCTTTACTCTTTAACATAAACGTCTATCTCTGTCGGGATCCTTTCATCATGTTGTCACACACTAAGAATATCAGCCTGAGCCTGTCAGTGACAAACACGAACATTTTCAGTGGACGCAGAGAAGGAGAACAAAACCCACAAAGTTAAAAAAGTCTATTTGCTGCAGTTCTGTCTGAGACAACCTGCAGATACTAATTTAAATATTAAAAAACAAACCTCTTTATTTCGACCCTCAGAGAAGTTGGGGACGCACTCCACCAGCTGAGCCATGATGTCTGCAGACTGAGTCAGAGAGTCCAAACTCTGCAGGTCCAACTTCACCCCCCCCCCAAAAAACCCTCAAACCCCCCACTCTGATCATTCAGCAGGAGCCCAGTGAGGTGAATGATTAACAGCCCTGCAGCAGGTCTGTATGTAGGTCAGCTGACAATCATTACACATACACAGTGTCTCTATGAATCAACTCAGAGTGCTGCAGTGCCCCCTACAGCTGACGTCCCCCCTCAGAGAGGAGCTGTTGTTGTTTTTAGGATGCCAGAGGTCAAAGTTCAGGGTCTGACAGATAAACTCCTCTCAGTGTTTAACCTTTACTTAACCTGCAGTGCTTTTCAGAAAAAGAAAAATAAGATTAGTTCTACAAGGAGAAATCTCTGACATAGTGACAGACCTTAGATTCCGTACACGTCCATTTAAAAATGAAACACTAAAACAACCGGCAGACTGACAGATCTTTATTGTGACGAGGTTAGATGGAGCCCAATTACACCGACAGATATCACACCGTTGTTTAGACAGCCTTGCCGTTAAGTGTGCAGGGATGAGGATTATTACCTGTCGACGTAACACTGAGACAAACAGGAGGGGAACAGGAAGGAGACATATTTGCGGGTCTGCGCCTGTTATATACAGTAATTAAATCAGCAAAACTAATCCGGCGGTGGCTCGAACCTGAAGGACCTCAAACACTGCGTGTCGATCGGCTGAGGAAGGCAAGGGGCCTGTCCGGAAGTCCAGAAAAATTGTCTACACTCCCAAAACAAATGAAAACTGTCCACAAAGGCCACATTGTAATCGATGCACGCCGATGACAGCCAGGTGTGTAGACTGAAGAGGTGACTGAAACGACCTCGGCCAAGATGCAACTGCTATACTTCAAAGGCTCCAGGATCATCAACAAAGATGAAGTCCACTTTGAGCAGTTCAGACTGTCGATTCGTGGACAATATGGACATGGACAATAATGCGCTCCCTTGGAAGTTCCTGTGTAATCTCTGGTATGTTGTTGGCTTCATCCTGGACCCTCGCACCAGGAGAACAGTGGATCGTTTCGTCTCGGAATTAAGGCGGCAAAAGCAATGTTTGCAAAAATAGTGTCTAGGAAGATATATGGTCTCTGGAACCACTCCGAATGACTCCAAAAACCAGAGAGAATGTATCAAATATTGATGTCCAACAATTATCAACATTTGGACAAGTCCAGAAAGTATGAACGAGGGATCCTGTTATTGTTCTACACCTGTTGCATAAGGGATCCGTCCCTGGATACGTCTTGGCTAACTTTTCTTGGGACAGATGAAGGCAGTGCAAGGTGACGTTGCCTAAACCTCACCACGTGCGTTCATTGCCTGGTGGGTTTGGTGATGGTAAAATTATTGTGTATTTAAATGGTGTCTGGTGATTTTGGGATGAAATCTTTGAAGATCTTTGAAGAATCATGGAAGCCAAACTGTCCTCGCACTGGGATCTAATAGTGGTAAGAGGGGTAGAACATAGAGTCGATAATGTTCTCACCTGTTGTGCACATTAATGTCAAGAGCTCTATCTAAAGTTGTTTCATCTGGGGACTTTGGGAAACTGTGGATATCTGCTTAGCATGAAATTTCTAATTTGTAAAACAACAGAAGAAATGGTTCTGTGGAATATTACGCTTTTAATTGTTCCTTCTTTTCATGTTCTGCAAGATAGAACCTTGGAACTCTAAGCAGAAAAAAGTTCTGAGGATCAGACGGTTCTATCAACATTTGACTCCTCCCTAAATACCTAATTTACGAAACCGACAAGACAATTTTGAGAACTGTTCCATGGGTCGTTTTTTGCTGTTTGGAAAGTAAAAACTTCAAAGCTCAGAACGCAGATAGAACCTGATAGTTCTATGGTGGCAAGTTGTGTTGACGCTTTTTCTCCCCAAAAATTCAGTCACCATAAAATCTGATGACCTCCAAACAATAGACTTACGGAATTATTTCTGTAACAGGACTGGAGTTTTCCTGTCTGTGTTCATTACTGTAACCCTATCTCCTGGTCTCAGGCCCTGGATGCTTGTTGGGGTTAAATATTAGATAAAGTTACATAACTTGAAGATGAACCCCAGTTAATGAGTGATGGGCTGGATCTCTGACAGCTGATTGGTTCAGAGGACACACAGTGGGCCTGCCTCCTTGTTGACTCAGAGCTCTGAGGGATGGTACTGTGCTGCTGCAGACAAACACAGTGACTACATGATCCGTCAACACACCATAACTTCTGCTTTTATGTTTTAACAACTTTAGAACTGGAGGTACGTCTCACTTATCAGGTTACACTGACGCTTCACACACAGATGATCTGACCAATCAGATTAGAGTCACCAATTCAGTATCTGACCAAATGTCTCCCCTTCTGTTCCTGAGATATGATGTTAAAACATGATGTCACAATGAAGCTGACCTTTGACCTTTGGACCTTCATTATTTTATCCTGTTAGACATTTGTGTCAAGTTTGGTCAGAATTAGTGAATGAATTCTTGTGTTATGGCCAAAAACATATGTTGTGAAGTCGCGGTGACCTTTGACCTTTGACCACCAAAATCTAACCAGTTCATTCTTGAGTCTGAGTGGACATCTGTACCCAATTTGATAAAAATCCCTCAATGTGTTCTTGAGATATCACATTGAAGAAAACAAGAGCAACACAAGGTCATAGTGAAATTTTGACCACCAAAATCTAATTATTTTTAAGTGGACGTTTGTGCTTAATCTGAATAAAATTACCTCAAGGTGCTTTTAAGATATAGCTTTCATGAGAATGCCACAGACATGGTCAGAGTGACCTTGACCTTTGTCCACTGAATTCTAACCAGATCATTCTTGATTCTAATTGGACATTTGTGCCAAATCTGAAGAAAATTTCTTCAAGGCCTTCTTGAGATGTCACATTCATGAAATAAGGCAGACGCAAGGACACAGTGACCTCTGACCACTAAATTTGACATTTGTGCCAAATTAGAAGAAACTGGTGTTCTTGGAATATTGCGTCAACAGGAATGAGACAGATGTAAGGTCACTGTGACCTTGACCTTTGAGCACCAACTTCTAATCACTTCATCCTTCGCTCAATGTGATGTTTGTGCCAAATGTGAAGAATGGTGTTCTTGAGATATTGCGTAAACAAGAATGAGACAGATGCAAGGTCACCAACTTCTTATCATTTCATCCTTCACTTGAAGTGATGATTATGCCAAATTTGAGGAAATTTTCTCAAGGTCGTCTTGAGATATCGTTTTTTTTTTTTTTTTTTTTTTTAACGACTATTTTTATGGGCTTTTTGCCTTTAATGGATAGGATAGTGTGTGAAACGGGGACACAGTCACAGTGACCTTGACCTTTGAGCGCCACGTTCTAATCAGTTTATTCTTAAGTCAAAGCGGACATTTGTGCCAAATTTGAAGAAAATCCCTGAAGGTGTTTTTGAGAGATCGCATTAACGAAAACAAAATGGACACAAGGTCACAATGAACCTGACCTTTAACCACCAAATTCTGATCAGTTCACCTTTCATCTTTCAGGTGACGTTTGTGCCAAATTTGAAAAAATCCCCTGAAGGCGTTCTTGAGATATTTCATTAACGAGAGTGAGGCCGACAGACGGACGTGATGCCTGTGGCTGTTTTTGGTTTGGAGGTATAAAAGTTGATGATTTAGCGCAGTCAGACTTTAACAAGGTTGATATCGATCGGAACATGTGACAGTTTCCTTCTTAGTGATTGATTATATTTTTCTGATCAAACAATAAAACTTTTTTTCTCTGATTTTCCCTCCAATCAACCTCTGACTGACGGAGCTCCTCGCAAGCAGGTAGATGCAGCTGAAGGTGTTTCACAGGTGCATTATGGGAATAAATAGGTAAAGGTCAATGTAAACTAAAGTTAATGTAAACAAAATAAATTTAACTCAACATAAACATTGACTCAGGACAAAACCGTGTGCAGAGTCATTGCAGAACTTTGAGCTGCTGAGTGATTTTATGATTTCATTGTGAGGTTTTTATGGTGCACATAAATGTGATCACACAGACACTTCCTGCACTGCGGCGGCTCAAACACTCGACCACAACAACGCCTGCGACCTGCAGCCGTTAACCAAAATGGACTTTCTGCTCCTTTTCACTCTGGGTGAGAAAACTTGTTTTTATTCTGGATGTTTCAGCAGGAGTTTGTTCATAGCTTCACATGTCAGTATTAATCTACTCTCACTGATCAGTGTGAATGCTGCAGATTCAGCGCTGCAGTAAATCTGCTGACAGAAGATAATACTTCAGGGTCATAAGGACAGAGGAATGTTGTATGCTGTAAAGCCCTGTGAGGCAAACTGTGATTTGTGATATTGGGCTTTATAAATAAAATTGAAAATTGTATGTCGATCTTTAGGTTACTTTTACTGCTGTTTAGTTTACTCCACCACCTGGGACCGGTGGGAGCTACCTGGCGGTGTCGCTCTTTCGACCATTACTGTTAGCACAATTAGCAGTGTCAGCATGGCTAGCGGTGCAAACGTAGTTAACAATGCTAAAGGGGTTTGCTGCTCAAAATGAAGCCGCTTACTCACCGGGTCAACCTGGGGGGAGACCAAAGGGTGGCGACCATGTTTCAACAGCTACACCATCCAGCAGCGGTTATCACCAAATGAGCACCACCGCTAGTTAGCTCCTACCAGACCCGGCCGGATGGTGCGCAGTGCAGAGCGGCCAAGCTAACGCTAGCTAACTTGTGGAGACTGAAGGGTGGCTGTGGGCAGCATGTTTCTGCATGTTAATGCGGCTAGCCAAATGTCCGTTAGCAAAGCCAACAAAAAAATACCATCTCTAAATGGCTAGCGCTTCAGAAAGCAGCACTAAAGCTCACTGAGTCAGTCGGACTAAAAAGGCCTCTTGTATTTCACGTTTGTGTTTTTCTTAAAAAAAATGAACAACAAAAAAACCCAAAATGGTTAGTTAGCAGTTTAACAGCTGTCACACTATCACAAAAGCAAAATTAACTAAAACGGACATTCCTAGTTAAAAGACATAAATTAAGATTAATTCTGATAATTTTGGTAAGTGGCGCCTCTCTAGTCTTTCAACCACTCTGCGCAGCCTGACCCCCTCATACTTTGGTTAATGACCAAAGAACTAATGACGCACCCATCAGCCTCAGTTGTGCACTGTTTACTGCAAATTAGTTAATTTAATAACAACTTATAATTCTTGTAAAACTGATGTTTTTCCTCACAGTGGTTCATTTAGCCTCTAGAGCTGGAGCTCAGTCCACCACCAGCACCACTGTAGTCCCAGTACCTGCTGCCACCACCTCTGCCATCCTTCCTACTACTACTGCTGTTCCTTCTACTACTACCCCCACTGTTCCCCTAACATCTACTTCTCCTACTACTAATATTCCTTCTATTACCACTATGGCTATTGCCACCACCAGTGACCTGACCAGTACCACTTCTTACTTCAATACTACAACCAGTTTAGCGACTGCTTCCGACTTCCCCAGTACTACCACTATTACTACCAGTGCATATCCACCTGGCCAACCCACTTCTATGTCTCACGGTACTATTTTACCTACTCTACCAACTGGCCCAGGAGGTAGTCCTCTAACACCAGGAGGTATTAATCAAACCACTGTCCCAAGAGGTACTACTCCTGATTTAACCACTATCCCAGAAGGTACCACTCTAACTCCAGGTGGTAGTAATCTAACCACTGTCTCTCGAGGTACCCTTCCAACTCCAGAAGGTACTACTCTATTTCCAGGAAGCACCACTCCAACTACTACTACTACTACTACTACTACTGATCCGACCAATGGGACTGACTTCACTACTACTACTACTGCTACTGATCCGACCAATGGGACTGACTTCACGACTACTACTACTACTCCTTTTTATCCGACCAATGGGACTGACTTAACTACTACTACTACTACTCCTTTTTATCCGACCAATGGGACTGACTTAACTACTACTACTACTACTCCTTTTTATCCGACCAATGGGACTGACTTAACTACTACTACTACTCCTTTTTATCCGACCAATGGGACTGACTTCACGACTACTACTACTACTCCTTTTTATCCGACCAATGGGACTGACTTAACTACTACTACTACTGCTACTGATCCGACCAATGGGACTGACTTCACGACTACTACTACTCCTTTTTATCCGACCAATGGGACTGACTTCACGACTACTACTACTGCTACTGATCCGACCAATGGGACTGACTTCACGACTACTACTACTCCTTTTTATCCGACCAATGGGACTGACTTAACTACTACTACTACTACTCCTTTTTATCCGACCAATGGGACTGACTTCACGACTACTACTACTCCTTTTTATCCGACCAATGGGACTGACTTAACTACTACTACTACTACTCCTTTTTATCCGACCAATGGGACTGACTTCACGACTACTACTCCGACCTTTTATCCGACCAATGGGACTGACTTAACTACTACTACTACTACTCCTTTTTATCCGACCAATGGGACTGACTTCACGACTACTACTACTCCTTTTTATCCGACCAATGGGACTGACTTAACTACTACTACTACTACTCCTTTTTATCCGACCAATGGGACTGACTTAACTACTACTACTACTGCTACTGATCCGACCAATGGGACTGACTTAACTACTACTACTACTCCTTTTTATCCGACCAATGGGACTGACTTAACTACTACTACTACTGCTACTGATCCGACCAATGGGACTGACTTAACTACTACTACTACTCCTTTTTATCCGACCAATGGGACTGACTCCACTACTACTACTACTCCTTTTTATCCGACCAATGGGACTGACTTAACTACTACTACTACTGCTACTGATCCGACCAATGGGACTGACTTCACGACTACTACTACTCCTTTTTATCCGACCAATGGGACTGACTTCACGACTACTACTACTGCTACTGATCCGACCAATGGGACTGACTTCACGACTACTACTACTACTCCCTTTTATCCGACCAATGGGACTGACTTCATGACTACTACTACTCCTTTTTATCCGACCAATGGGACTGACTTAACTACTACTACTACTACTCCCTTTTATCCGACCAATGGGACTGACTTCACGACTACTACTACTACTCCCTTTTATCCGACCAATGGGACTGACTTCATGACTACTACTACTCCTTTTTATCCGACCAATGGGACTGACTTAACTACTACTACTACTACTCCTTTTTATCCGACCAATGGGACTGACTTAACTACTACTACTACTACTCCCTTTTATCCGACCAATGGGACTGACTTCACGACTACTACTACTCCTTTTTATCCGACCAATGGGACTGAGTACACTGACTTCACTACTACCACTACTACTACTGCTACTGATCAGACCAGTTGGACTGACTACACTATTACTGCTGCTCCTACCACCACAACTGAATTCCCTACTACTACTACTCCTGCTCCTACCACTCCTCCACCCACTACTACTACTACTACCACCACCACCACCACTCCTCATCCTACTACTACCACCACCACTCCTCATCCTACTACTACCACCATGACTCCTCCGACTACCACCCCTCTGGTTTGTGATAATGGAGGGATATCAGTGAGTGGTGTCTGTATCTGTCCTGATGAATGGACCGGAATGACATGCTCAGAGGGTAAGGCAACAGCACAACAGTCTCTACAGGAAACACTCTGTATTCTGATCTTTTAAATTACAGGAAATAGTTTGTGATTCGTTCCTACCTGGAATCAGGAAACGACAAAACTTTTCTGCACCACCATCAGGAAAAGGTCCACGAAAACTATCCCATTCGTTGAGTACTAAATTGCTCCCTGGTGAATTCTCCGATTTGGACACTGGGCTCTGTTTTTGAGTCAAATTAGCAGTAAGCTAAGACATTAGCATTTTGGGGTATCATGAACCTCTCGAGGCTGCTGCCACGGCTTTAGAAATATTCTGTTCAGAGTTGTTTGACCACAGATTATTATTCGGTGCTGATGTTTCCATCCTGTCCAAGACAAACTGGCCAACAAGTAAACATCTTCAGCTTCTATTAAACTTGTCCTCACAGAAAACTTCTGCCAAGCCCAAGAGTTGGGTGAATTCAAATTCCCACGCACCCCCATTGGCTGGTTTGCATATTCTGAGGAGGTCTGTCCAAAAGGGTCGAGTGGTGGTAAGAGTCTACCAACTGTCAGTCCGTCCATCAGGTACACCATCATATACTGCTGTTTGTGAGCTCACTACTTTAACTTCAACCATTTCATTGCAGCTGGTAAATCCCGGGCTTCGACCAGATGTTCAACCAAGAATGGCCCACCGAGTTTAGAGCATCCACCACAGGTCCTCCAGTGTGACCAGACGCTCAGTGACATACAACAAAACGTGAGAACTACTGTTTTTTCCCCACACAGTGAACGGTAAAGAAACGGTTGATTATTAATGTGTTAAGCAGAGTTACTTCCCCGCAGTTGTTTGGCTCCACCCACCAATGTTTCTTTTACAGTTCTCACTGAATGCTAATCACTTCATTCTTGAGGCAAAGTGGACATTTGCGCAAATCTGGAAAAAAAAATCCCCCAAGGCGCTCCTGAGATAACGCCTTCATGAGAATGCAACAGACAAGGTCACAGTGATCTTGACCTGTGGCCACCAATTTCTAATCAGTTCATCCATGACTCACAGTGGATGTTTGCGCCAAATTTGAACAAATTCTCTCAAGGTGTCTTGAGATATTGCACTCACAAGATTAAGATAGATGCAAGGTTACAGTGACCTTGACCTGTGACGATCAAATTCTAATCAGTTCATCCTTGACCCAAAATGATATTTGTGCCAAATGTGAAGAAATTGTTGTTCTTGAGATATTGGGTTTACAAGAATAAGACAGATGCAAAGTTCCCTCAGGGAGTTCTTGAGATATGTTCAGGAGAACGGGATGAACGAATAGATGAACGACCCGTAAACATAGTGCCTTCGGCAGCAGGTATCGCCGGCGTGGAGGTATAAAACCAATCACCGACGCCTGAACGTCTCCTCCAGACCTCTTGTCTGATATACAAAGTTTACTCAGTTGATGCTGATGTAGAAACGTAGACGTGTGCACATCTTGTCCAGATTAGGTGAGAGGAAACAGATTCGGTAAAAAGATGCATGAATAATGTTCTTTCTCTCTCAGCTGACCAGCCCTGCTGATTTAGAGACGCTGGCGACCAGCACTCAGATCCTGACCTCCAAACCTGAAGAGCTGACAGCTGAAAACATCACGGCAGCGGCTCAGATCGCCAACACACTGCTGTTGTCTCCGAACGTCTCAGAGGTATGAACAACAAAACTGAACAAGAAGAAGAAACTCCAGATCTATTTCACTGGAGTTTCAACATGTTTTGGTTCAACAGATGCCAAACGCCAACAACGCCAACAAAACATACGCTGAAACTTATATATGTCACTCGAAAGACCCAAACTGCCTTAACAATGACTCTCGTTGTGTTCATGTTTGCGTTGCAGAGCGTCAGGGTAGCAGCGGTAGCTACAGTCAGCCAGCTGCTGAACACCAGCACACCAGACGATGGCAAGGAAAACAACGCCACTCTGGGGTAAACAAGATCTCATCTCAAGTTCAGGTTTTGATTTCAGGTTCAAGCTGACGACGTGTTGTTTATATTTACATGTTTATCTTGTGTTCAGTCTGACGGTGACCCTGGATCAGCTCTCTGTGAACCTCAGCCTCAGTCTCAACGCATCTCAGTCGCAGGTGGTTCAACCAAACCTTGTGGTTCAGTCTGCGCAAATCCCTGCGGCGGACACTCAGGGAGTCCAGTTCACCTCTTTCTCAGGTCACTGCCATCGTTTACTGATTATTTCACAGTGATTGATGATGTCACAAGAGCTGACACTTTGGTTCCAAGCTGATGTCAAAATTCTGAGGATGTTTTTTCTTCAGTGACTTCGGTAACTAAAAGTGCAGCGGGTGCAGCTTCGGCAACAGCTCTGCCTCTACTCATCTTAATGTTGCACATTTCTGGTCGTCAAAAAGTTGAGAAATGTTCAGCTTTGGGTCAAATGCTACAGTCATCACTGTCACAGCGAAGATCAGGCAGGACAAATAGTACACCATCATCAATAGCACAACTGTCACATCTGACATGTAAGTGTGCTAAACACCAACAGAGGGGGATATGTTAATTATGAATGTCATGGTTGTACATGTTCTGGTCTACGGGTTAGTTTAGCTACTCTTCAGTTTATGGTGCTGTGCACCACCCAGATCTGGTGGGAGCTGGCCTGCATGAGCAGAACTGCTCATTCAGTGGTTACTACATGGTGGCCACCCGCCCCGGTGAGTAAGGCCTCGTGTCCACCAAAGCATTCTTTGTCAAGCTGAAAACACCAGGCGCTCCCCAGGAAACGCACAGCTGGGGGTGTTTCAGAGCGCTTTGGATGCACTGTGCTTTTTTCAGCCGAGGCGCTTTGGTTGCGTCTGGTTGCTAAGATACAGAACATGTCGGTACAAGGTAAAGTACTCGCTTTGGATAAGAGGAAGGCACTCACACATGTCAGATGTAATGGTTTGTCTGGAGGTATTTCTACCTACTCCATTGGGGTTTAAAGACTGGAGTAACCGTGATGAACGCAGGGTTTTTAAACAAAGTAGAACATTTTTCAGAAAAAAAAACAACCGGCAGCGCCCCCCTTGGCACGCCCTCAAAAAAAAAGCAACACCACAAATTACCTTTCTATCCCGTCAACAACAAATGTGCATGGTTATGTTTAGTCAACAAACGCGTGTAGTTGGCTTTATCTTACGAGAAGTGAACAACAATCTAAATTAATCTCACACATAAACTGTTGCTGTGAAAGTATTTAAAAACTCAACTACACTCTGAGTGGATGAACTGTCTCAGGACTCTGTTCTCAAGCTATGGAGCCATAAAACAATTTTTTATTCCCCATTAATCTCTAAACGTCCTGTCCAGGACGCCACCAGTTCTTTTATATAACCTTCTGTCCTGCTACTGGTGTGACAGCGTCTAAGTTAAACCTCGTGGTCAACAGGACGTCCAGGTTATGTAAGATGATCCAGGTTAATTAGTCCAAAGTCCAGATGGAGCTGCAGCCGAGGTGTTACTGAACCAAACAGATCAGAGTTCAGTTTTTCATGACCTTAATAACAGCAATATGATTCTGACTCACTGTTGAGTCTTTCTTTGTCTTTCGTCTCTGCACACGAGGACTCTTCAAGTTTAATCACATATTGTAGGACAAAAAAAACAAATAAACACTGAGACACCCAGAGTCTTTTTGTGACAACTAGTGGTTACAAAAATAAAACAAACTAATCCATGTAAAAACAAGATGGCCGCCATCTCTGCCAAGTCAGTCTGCAGCTGATCCCGACACAAAAGTGGGCCTGAAACTAATTTATTTATGATTTAAACATTGGGACTTAATTATCGTCTCGTTTGAGGACATTGGGACTTTTGTCTTGTTCATTAACCTTAAACATCACTAACAACTCTTTTTCTTGGTGCGTTCAGGAACGTCCGGCAATTTCATTGCCGACCGCATTCAGCTGAATACCAACACGTCAACAGTCGTGGTGGAAAACGGGTTCATCGCCGACGCCCTGATTTACGTACGATTCCCACCAGGTGAGTTTCTGCACTTGAATCCATTTACACACTTATGTTACTAAAGTAAATCCTGCTAAATGTCTTTGTTTTGTGAAGAGGACGCCGTCCATGTTCATCAGCAGCCGTCCAACGTCTCCCTGGGTTTCGTCCTCTATCAGAACGACCGCTTCTTCAGGTCGAGACGCTACAGACGGCGTCACGCCACCATCAGGGTCCTGTCGGCCACCGTCAGAGGTCAGGGGCGCAGCGTGGTGCCGAAACATGTGGAGATGCTGTTCAGACCGACGGTAAGGAAACTTCAGATCCAATGACTGATTGATAGTCAATAGTCAATAGTCTGTGATCGATCTGATTGATCCACTGCAGGAGGTCACGGCCGCAACATTTCATGAATAAAGCCCTAACTTTTTCAGAATTAAGTCCTAAAATTTTCAGAATAAGATTCTAACATCTTAAAAAATAAAGTTGTGTCATTTTGAGAATAAAATCTTAAAATTTGGAGAATAAAGTCATACTTTTTTTTTTAGCATAAACTATCATTTTGAAAAAAAGTCGTAATAATCCGGGATAAAATCACAACATTTTAAGAATACATTGTTAAAATTTTGGAGCGATACTGTCGAAAACATAAACGCACGATCCTCAGGGGAGTTGTGTATTTTTATTTATGAAGATCAGCAGCTTCACACCTGCGTTCACCTGTCCGCCTCCTTCCTGCCATCATTATGTCATGGCTTCACTCACAGTGGCACAAACTGTGTAATAAACTGTGTGTGTTTGTTTTTATGGCTCAGATAAACCTCGTCAGTCTGCTGCTGGTTCACACAGACCGCTGTGGGCGGAGTTTCTCTCCTGGTGGTGTAAAACCATGATGAAAAAACACTGAATGTGATCAATGCTAACATTTCAATCATTCAGTCAGAACAGTTTGAGAACATGACATTAACATTACAATATGAAGTTGGAACATTTCAGAATAAAGTTATCATAGTAAAGTTGTAATATTTAAAAAATAAGGACTCAACATTTCAAGAATGAAGTTCCACTATAAAGTTGTGACATATCAAGAATTAAATGGCAGTATATGAAGAACTGGGTCGTGACATTTCCAGAATGAAGTTATCTTGAGATTAAAAGCACATTATTTCTGCAACTCAAAGTTATGCTAATTGATCGCCATCTTAGCAACAATACTTTGGTTTACGACCAAAATGCTTACAAAACATCAACATCGATAACTAATCACTTGTTTAAAATCATAGACCAATATCAAAATATACAAATATTTTGAACTGCTGAATTTTTGGCTTTTCATTTTTTAAATAACTTCTTGATTATCAAAATAATTACTCCTCTGTTGATGGCCTCGTTTCAGTTGTATTAATGTGACACACACTGGACGAAGATGGCTAACATGGTCAACATGCATCAGGATAAAAACCAGTGACAGTCCTCCTCCATTTTGTTTTGTAGTACACGCAGCGTCCAAGCCGTGAGACTGGGTGAATGTCTCAGAGGACACTGAGGCTCACAGGTGTTGTTGTTGCAGGTGATGGACGGTACGTCTCTGTTTGACTTTGCTTGTGTCTTCTGGGACTACAGTCTGGAGGACTGGAGCACCGCCGGCTGCTCCAAAGGAAACGCTTCAGACGGACTCCTCAGATGTTTCTGCAACCACACCACCAACTTCGCTGCGCTCTGGGTGAGTAAACTCTGCCGCCACGTGTTTCACATCAGACGTCGTCAGACTGAGCTCAGACGTGACAGAGTTACTCTGAGGGTTTTATTCTGTTTCTGTTTCAGTCTTTCAGAGAGAATTACGAATACGCGGACGCTCTGAACATCATTTCTATCGTCGGACTTTCTTTGTCCATTCTGGGTTTGGTTGTTACGATAATCCACCACCTCAAAGACAGGTGAGACTTTATATGTTATACATCATATAACAGAGCTCCTGACTCAGAGCAGCAGGTTGGTACTTTATATAAAACTGAAAACATTCTCTGTAGCATTTGTGGAAAGTATTTACGAACATTTACTCGCCATTTTACTTTTTACTGCACTACGTGTACTTTATCTCAGGACACGTATGACGTTTTCACAGTTAGCATCAGAACTCTTGCTCCTTCTTCATGACGCTGACCTGAACGCACATACATGAAACATTTTGAAATTCACGTCCACTTCCCGCTTTGTTATCTCTCTGAAGTGACAAAAATAAATGTCCATAAATCCAGAGACACCGTAGAAACAAGATGCTGCAGAACGAGTCTGAGGATCACGTTTTTACATTTTCTACGGTATCTCACGAAATGTTACGACTTCATACTCGAAATGTTATGACTTTATTCTTCAAGTGAAACTTCATGCTCAAATTCTTTCAACTTAGTTTTTTAAAAGTAACTTTTTTTCCGAGAACTCTCACATTTCACTTCTGTAGTTTTCAGACAATGTCTCGTGAGCGTCAGAACTACAAGAACTCCAAACTCGCCCTGCTGTGTATCTGCGTCAGCCTGCTCGCCTTCATCATCACCTTCCTCTCTGGAATTACAAATCGCCGACAGCTGGACGGTGCAGTGGAGGTCGACACGAAAACCAACACCATCCCGGGCTGTGACGAACACGTGGAGCCGGACGGGGGCTCGTGTACGGCAGTGGCGGCTCTGCTTCACTTCTTCCTGTTAGCCACTTTCACATGGACGAGCCTGTACGGCACTCAGCTGGTGATACTAGTCCGAACGATGCGCCAATATCTGCCTCCGTTCTGGACGCCGCTCAGCGTGGCGGTGGGATGGGGTACGAGTTTAAAGGGGCAGTTCATAGTTTGTTGAACATGTTGAATTCAAAGATGTGTTCACTGTTGTTTTAACTTCCTGTTTCCTGTTAGGAGTCCCAGCCGTCTCTATGGCGACCACACTGGCAGTGTCCTACAGAGTGGACAATCCTCTGGGATACAGACAGGAGGAATTGTGGGTCCATGTGTTATTATTAATATGTTGAACTTTACGTCCATAGATGAACTCAGTTTGGATCGACAGGAGAATTTAAATGAAGTTCTGCATCAAACAAACAAATCCTAGTTTCAGGTTTAAAAAATGCAATTTCCATCTTTAACATCACTCATGTTTTCTGATGTATGTATCTCTCCCTGTAGCTGCTGGCTCGCAGCTCTGGATAAGAACAAACACTTTGACTTTAAGAAGCCGATGTTCTGGGGTTTCCTCCTTCCGCTCGGGCTGATCCTGATCTACAACATCATCATGGTGGTTCTGGTCTCTCTGACCACCTGCAGGACCAACCCCGCCCTCAACAGGTAACGATTTCTTATCTGTCTTCATCTTAAAGTTTGCGGAAACATGACATTGTGAAACGAGATGGATTTAAACAGACTGAAATCCAGAAAAAGGTCGAAAATTATTTTGAGAAAAACTTAATATACAAAGAAAGTCATAATATTTTGAGGAAATAAAGAAAAAAACTTGAAGAAAAGTTAAAAATATTTACAAGAAGTTCTACATTTTTGTGTACAGTACAAAGACTTTTGAAAAAAAATTGAAAGCAACGTAGTATTTTTAGAATTAGGTCAAGACACTGCGAAAAATGCAATATTTTGTGGAAAAAGTCATTAAATTAAAAAAAAAATCTCTAATGATTTAAGAATAACATAGTAACATTTCGAGAGTAAAAATATAATATTTTGAGAAAATTTTAATTAAAAACATTAAAAATATTATTGAAAATTATATTTCTTAAAGTATGTTGTAATATTTAGAGAATTTAATCTGAATATTTTGAGAAGAACATCATGGTTTTGGAAGAAAAGTTGTAATATTTTTAAGAATAAAATAGTAATATTTTAAGAGTAAAGTTATAATAGTCTGAAATAAAAGTTATTAGCAATAACTAAAAATAATTAAAAGCTATTAATATCTTTCAAAATAATGCTTTCATATTTTTAAAAAGTAAAGCTGTAACATTTTGAGGAACAAAGATATGGTATTTTGTTGTATTTTGACTGTTGAAAAATAACTCCTGACAGGCAGGGTGGGAGGGAGTTATTTTTCAACAGTCACAGGCTCACTATACATTATCACGCTTAGAACATGGCTTATTACTAAAACATTCAGTGATATGACACAAAATAATGATTAAAGCACGTTTTATTGATTCAATATTCGCAAAAAGAAATGTGTCTGTACTCTGTATCCATGGCCTGTGTGGACTAACGTTACTCAGATTCAGAATACTTTATTAATCCCAGGGGGGAAATTGTTTTTGTTCCAATGCTCCGTGCAAAGTAGAAGTAGAAATACAGCATGAATGGAAACAAGAGATAAAGATGAAGATATAAATAAGATACCAAAATAGCCAATGAAATAAATAAAATAAAATATTAAAGTAGACATTAAAATAAATAAAATAAGATAAAATAGTAAAGTAGACAGTCTGAAATATATACAATATACAATGAAATGGTTGTAGCGTTATACATGAAATGAGAATGAGTAGTTATATTGTTTGTTTTTTTAAATAGCCAAAAGGTGCTCCTCAGTTCGACCAGAGCGTTGTGGAGAGGGTGAGAGCCATGCTGAAGTATCGCCCGCACCTTTGACAGCATCCTCCTGTGTGACACTGCTGTCAAAGGGTCCAGCTCCACCCCCACAACGTCACTGGCCTTTCTGATCAGCTTGTTGAGTCTGTTGGCATCGGCTACTCTCAGTCTGCTGCCCCAGCACACCACAGCAAACAGAACAGCACTGGCCACCACAGACTCATAAAACATCCTCAGCATAGTCCGGCAGATATTAAAGGAGCGGAGCCTCCTCAGAAAATAGAGGCGGCTCTGTCCCTTCTTGTAAAGGACTTCAGTGTTCTTAGTCCAGTCTAGTTTATTGTCAATGAACACACCCAGGTACTTGTAGTGTTCTACGATGTCCACGTTATGCCCCAGGATGGAAACTGGGGTCACTGGTGTCCTCGTTCTCCTCAGATCCACCACCAGCTCTTTTGTCTTTGTTGTGTTGAGCTGCAGGTGGTTCAGCTCACACCATGAGACAAAGTTATTCACCACAGCCCTGTATTCAGCCTCCTCACCCTTGCTGATACATCCAACTATAGCAGAGTCATCAGAAAACTTCTGAAGATGACAAGACTCTGTCTGGTAGCTGAAGTCCGTGGTGTAAAGGGTGAAGAGGAAAGGAGAGAGGACAGTCCCTTGTGGCGCCCCGGTGTTGCTGACTGATTTTGATGCTCCTCAGTCTAAGGCCGTTGCTATGGCATCCCTAGCAATGGAGCAGTAGAGCAGCGATGATACCTCAAGAAATAAACACCGCAGAATTTTGTTGATTGACCAATCAGACCAGAATCAAGTATTTAAGAGTGCCATGTTCTCAGTAAACATAAACGTTTCTCCCGATGACAGAATTACTGAATAAAATTCATTAATAAATCCACCGGCCTGTTTTTGTGTCACAGCACCAAACGTTTGTCGCTGTGGAAGAAGTTCCTCACCAGTTTGTCTCTGGTGGTGTTACTGGGTCTGTCCTGGTCTCTGGGCTACCTGCAGCTCGTCACCACGGAAGACACCCATCTGACCTTCAGCATCCTCTTCTGCCTCTGTACAACCACACAGGTGCGTCACTTTCATCTGCCGTTTGTTTTACAGTCTGTCCACAGTATTAATTTGTTTGTGAAGTATGAAGAGAAATCACAACCACATTTGAACACTTAGGAACTGATCGCACAGTCGTGTTCAGAAGAAGAAACAGATGAAAGAATCCAACCTTTGTTGGCCTCCTTGTTGTGTTCTCAGGGCTTTCAGATCTTCGTCCTCTTCACAGCCAGAACGCCGAGCTTCAGAGCCACCGTGTCGCGCTCCGTTCGGTATGTCTCGTCTGTCAACATCTCGCTCAAAGAGACAAAGTACAAGCTGCAGAGGACCTGGGCGACGAGCAGCACAGAGTCCTACAAAGACCTGAGAGACTTCCGTTTGTAGGAACCTTCATCATGACGAACACTGAACGACCTGTTTCTACTGTTTGTGTCTCAGTGAAATCTGACCTCACAGATTTAGTGACTTCCTGTTTCAGAAGTCCATCCAGAACATAGGTCCCTGAATCAGCTTATAAATCTCAGAGAAAACAGTCTGCAGAACCTGCCTGAGAACCTCCATGTTCTTAAATGTTCCTCAGTTTCACAGAGATCCAGTGAGAGTAATCTGTTCATCCGTGAGTTCACTGTGAACACGAGCTGCTCACACATCGTTCAGCTCACTGTAAATTGACACACACAAAGATTACTGCACCCAGTTAGAGGAAACCCTACACTGTGTTAACGCCTCCTGCTCAGCCAGGATACACTGGAGGAACTACACTTCCCAGAATGCATGGAGTCCCTCAGGAGGAGCCAGAAGATGGAACAAAGACACTGAAACACAGTAAGAGAGAAATCAGGTGAAAATCTGATTTAAATTTAATTTGTGGGTCAAATCAGCTTTTTAAAGCAGTGACTCTGTTTCACCACCAGGTGGCAGCTGTTTGCAACATTCTCCTCAATCAAATCATTTTATTCCATAACTGAACATCTATTATTTTATGATGGTTCATCTATAATAATTAAATTTTATGTAGAAAAATGTCTGTCAGCAGTTTTCTTCTGTAAATGTTGCGGAGCTGCTGTGTTTCTGCGTTTTGTCACTGATTGTTTAATTTCTATGTAAATATTTTTTTAAAAAAATACATACACTCATCATACACGTTGCACTTATATTTTTACTTCAGTACTTTTAAAGTTGCTTTGCATATTAAAAATGATTATTGATTTTTAAAATATGGTGATCACATCATTATCATTCAATACAGTAACATTTATCACATTGATAATGATAATATAATAACATAATATATAACTGTTGATACTAAACTTAGATCTGAACCAATGTTAGGGAAAAAATAAATATTGCAATAAACAGAAAAATAATTAATTATAATGGAAACAAAAGGACCCTAAATAATTTACACTTTTTTTAAACTTTTTAAAATGATGATTAAATATTATAATGTCAATAAAAATTTTTCTACACAATTAATCTTATTATAATACTATAATGTTAATGAAACAATTTTAGATAATTTATACTTATATTCTATTTTCTATATTATGATTTAAATAAAATAATTTGTAATAACTTAGACTTTCATATTTCAAACTATTTTAATGATTATTTAAATATTGTAATGTAGATAAAATAATTCTATATATTTTATATCTTTATTTTTTAAAATTTAATAATTATTTACATAATAAATATAAATAAAATAAAATAATTAAATTTTGTGAGACTTTTTAATGAATGTTTAAATATAATGTCAAAAAAATAATTCTAAATGTTTTCTACTTTAATTTTTGAGACTCTATTGATAAAAATAAAAAATAAAAATACTTTGATGTAAATGTTTAAATTGCAGGACAGTGTTGTAAAAGAATATTTCTACGTCATTGTAATATTTTTATTTTACAGATCAAACTGTGATGATTTTAAGTGTTTTAAGTGTTTGTGACTCCAGGACACTGATGATATCTGACGTATTTTACTCTGGAGTACAAACAGTGATATTGATTACTGATCAGAACTGATAGACCTATTTGGTCACTTTGGATAAAATGTGTTTTAACTCTTTCATCTACGTCTTGTCTTTTTAATGCTTTAAAATGGTCTTTGAATCAAACTTTATTTAAATGATTAAACAGTGACTGAAGGTCTGAACTGGTCCTCTGATTGATGGTTGAACCAGCACCAGTTTGACCAGTTTCTGCTGGTTTGCTGTTGTTTTATCAGGAGACATGTCCTGGAGACAGTCAGCCACCAGAGGGCGCCAAAACTCCAGACAAACAACAGTGACACTTCAGAAGAGACAAACTGTCCTCCATGATCTCAGTGTCCATCAACACACTGTCCACTGTCTTATTGTCCCTGTCCTCCATGTGTACTGAAACACGTTTTCAACAGTCCATTCACCACAAGACTTTTATTTCTGCAAACCTTGAATACAGTTTTACCTGTTTATGTGTTTCGCATCAACGTTTCTGAAGCGACGCAGTGTCTGATCTGACTGTCATCAGGAGGTAGAGGAGACAGTGGACGGTGTCACGCCTGCCGACCTGCAGACAAACATTCAACACCAAGACACAACAGAACCTGCCGTCATTTAAAGAGTCAGCTCTGAGTTTCCTGCAGCTTTTCAGACCCTAAATGTGGGTGATTTTTAGGGAATCATCACTGTTTTGTTGATAGCTTTTTAGACCCTAGACATGGGCGTTTCTTGGGAAACTGTCACTGGGTTTCCTTCAGCTTTTCAGACCCCCAACATGTTTTTTTTTAGGGAACCGTTGCTGTTTTTCTGTTACTTTTTGGACCCTAATTGTGGGTGTTTTCTCGTGACAGTCGGCAGCCTTTCAGCTCCCTTTTTTTAGCAACCTGTTGCCATTTTTCCTTCAGCTTTTCATCCCCCAAAACATATTTTTCTGAGGGAACTGTTACTGTGTTTCCTTTGGCTTTTCAGGACCCAAAGGAGTTTTTTTTTCAAGCAACCTATCACAGTTTTTCCCTTCAGCTTTTTAGACCCTACCTGGGGTGTTTCTTGGGGAACTGTCACTGTGTTTCCTTCGTCTTTTCAGCTCATGTTTTTTTTTTAGGGAACCGTTGCTGTTTTTCCTGCAGCGTTTTTAGCCCCCACCTGGGGTGTTTTTAGGAAACCTGATTTTCTGTGGGTTTTTAGACCCTAAACCGTGTTTTCAGGCAACCATCACTGTTTTTCCTTCAGTGTTTTAGTCCCTGAATGTGTGTCTTTTTTTGGGGGGCCTATCAGTGTTTGTCACTGCTGGGATCGTCCCCTCACAAACCTGGTATTCTAGGCCAAAACATGTCAACAGAGTTTTTTTGTGCCTGAACACAACCGCACATTAACCACAGCGATGTTGAAATTTAAGTTAAACTCATCCACATCATTATAATGTGCAAATGAAGCATATCCGTGGTTTCACAGTTACCAAAGTTCTGTCCGACCAACAGTCCAAACCAAAGACATCCAGTCACTGTGATGTCAAACAGAGGAGCTGAAAATCTGGAGGCAAAAACAAAACAGTTCCTGATAAACTGTCTGCAGATTGACTTATTTCATCAAAGATGACTTTTCAAAACAGGAAACTGAGTGTGAAATCAGTAAGTTAACAAAGACGAAACAAATGTTGCAAACACAAAAAATGAAGGAACTGAACTTGATCTATTTTGAAAATGCAGTTTGTTGTTTCCTGCTGAGATGTCGCTGACAGCTCTGATGGTGGAGGTCATGATATCTGAGGAACCAGTTAGCCAAGTCTCACATTCACTTTATATTTCCCCTAAAAGTCTGGTGGCAGGACGAGCAGCATCTCCAACAGCTCCTGCAAACCGTAGTGTCTGATCTATGTCACCAGGAGGTGGAGGAGACGCTGGACGGTGTCACCGAGGAGAGACGCCTGCCGACCTGCAGACCACCGGCAAACACTGACAAACAACAGAACCTGCCGTCATTTAACGAGTCAGCTCTGCCCTTACCGCCGCTTTGTCGCCCCAAAATGTGGGTGCTTCAGGGAACCGTTGCTGTTTTTCTTATGATTTTTAAACCTGAATCATAGGTGCTTTTTAGGGAACCGTTACTGCTTTGTTGGTGGCTTTTCAGACCCTAAACATGGCTGGGAACCATCGCTGTTTTGTTGTGGCTTTTAACTGACTGACACACCAAACTGACATCAAAGAACTGGCAGCGATAAAAGCCATCTGTTGCGTCGTCTACGTCGCCTCACGTCGCCCTGTGTCAGTTGCATTTGAACACACTACACGGACTACATCCGACGGCCAAGTAGCACATAAGAGAGTGGAGTGAGAGAGTGGTACATCCTGTCAGCCGAGGGGTTTCCTATCTGTGCAGCCGAGCACCGCAGCACCTCCACGGACTGTTACATCCAGACGGTCCCGGTGTTTCCTCCGCAGGCTCCACTTCACTCAGCTGCCCGATAAACCCGCTGCTTCTTCCCACTTTAACCTGAATAACAAACCAGGGCTTGGTGCTCCGGTTGGATCCAAACGGAGAGCCGGGGCTAGCTCAGAGACTAGCGGAGGCTAACTGGCTGTGCTTCCCTCCGGTCATGCTGCGGCTAACGCTCCGCTAGCCGCTCCCAGCTAGCTCCGGTTTGTTATTCAGGTTAAAGTGGGAAGAAGCAGCGGGTCTGTGGGGCAGCTGAGTGAAGTGGAGCCTGAGGAGGAAGCACCGGTTAGCCCCGGTTTCACTACAGGCAGATTCAGATTCATTTTTAGGGGCTGGTCACTGTTTTTCTGCGGCTTTTTGGGCCTAAAATGTGAGTGTTTTAGGGAAGTGTCACTGTTTTTCCCTTTAGCGTTTTAGACCTTAAACGTCAGTGGTTTTCAGGCACCATCACGTCGTTTCCTGCAACTTTTTAGAAACCAAATGTTTTTTTTCTCTACACTGCCTTTGCTGCAGCTTTATAGACCCCAAACTGCATTTTTAGGGAACCATTACTGTATTTCCTCTGGGCTGTTAGCCCCCAAAATTGTGGTTTTAGGGAACAGCACTGTTCTTCTTGCAGCTTTTTAGACCCTAAACATCAGTGGTTTTTAGGGAACATCACTTTGTTTTCAAGACACCAAATGTTTTTTTCTTAAGGGACCCAACGCTGTTTTTCCTTCAGCTTTTCAGTCCCCACAAGTGGGTCTTTTTTAGGGGCCCATTGGTGCTTTCACTGCTACGATTGTGCCCTTACAAACCAGGTATTTTAATCCAAAACATGTCATCTCTTCCTGACCATAACAGAGTAGTTTTTGTGCCTGAACACAACCGCACATTAACCACGGCGATGTTGAATTTTTTTTAGGAAACTGTTGATGTTTTTCTGTGACTTTTCAGACCCTAAACGTGGGTGCTTTTCAGGGACACGCTGCACCTTCAGCAGCTCCAGCAAACTGATTCTACTTATCGACTCGTCCCAGTGAAGCATCAGCACTTAGCCAACACGGTCCATGACAGGACATTAAAACAAGGCCAGTTTGTGACTCATGTTTACTGGGAATTCCTCCTTCGTGGGAAAAACCTGCATCATACAGTATCAACACTTCTCTGTGGAACACACAGAGTTATGCAAGCATTTAATTAGCACAGCAGCAACAAGAGTGTTTTCTGTGTCTTTCCGACACAAATAGCGACGCCCGTCCAACAAACTGACAGCAGCAGGATTAAAGAGCAGGAGACGGACTCTGTGAGGCTGCAGCTGTGCATTCCACCTGCTCTCAGTCGCTCCACGTCCACACACATGAAGACAAATGACATTTAATCACCAAAACAAACGTTATTATTATGATGTTATTATTTAATGGCGCAGAGCAGCGGCCAGCTGAGGTCATCGGCCTAAAATCAGATCCTTGGCCAAAGCCATGCTGCATCTCTAACGAGCTGAAAACTCCTCGTTATGTCAAGTCAGGAAACACCAGAAACAGAATCCACCGTCACAAATCATCCAGCGGCGGCGTGAAAACACACAACGTCACCGCAGCAACACAAATACTGCTGACAAAGAGAGTATCTGAGGTCTGGTTCTGATCAGAGGTCAGATCTGGGTGTTTCCTGTGTGCTGGTTTCTGGGGGAGACTGAGTCCCATCATGAGTCACCAGCGTGGGAGAGTTCGGCCTCCCAGCGAGGACTCTGAGGGTTCCCCACCAACTGCAGGGCACCTCAGCAGCATGAAGCTGGTTTCTCCGCATGCTGCGGCGTTCAGTGAAGGCAGCAGCTCTGACACTGAACAGACGCCGTCGTTGAGGTGGAAGGTGTTCCAGTCGCCAACACATGCCTGTAAACCACTGCCCACATGACATCACATGGACGCCTAATGCCAACTGCCTCACCAAAACAAGTTTCTGATGTCAAACAAATCTGTGAATCGTGTAGTTAAAGTATCAGCAGTGAAAATACACAAGTATCATCGGCCTCATGTAGTTAAAGTATCTGCAATTAAAAGTACACAAGTATCATCGGCCTCATGTGGTTAAAGTATCAGCAGTAAAGATAAAGGTGTGTATGAATTGTTCTTGAGTTCAATTTTTTTGAGTCACGTTTCTTTTGTGTGCAGTTTGTTTTTGCGTCACAGTGACTCAGTTTCACGTCTGGATGTTTTTTGAATTCTTTGACGTCAGTTCTTCTGCGTTCCTGTAAAAGCACCGTCGGTCAGGCTGTTTCCCTTCTTTTAGTTGACGTGTTTGTCTGAAACTAAACAACATGTTCTCTGTAAACACGTGTCATCCGTGTGCGAGGTGCAGAGAACAGAACGCTCTCTATTGTTCTCATATAACTCTGTACAGTCTGTTACCGTGACAATATGTCGAGCTGCGTCACCTGACAGGAGAACATGTCAGACTGTAACGTGCGTGAACGCTGAGCTGCTGCAGGGCGGTTTGTTTCCTCTGCAGGGGTGCAGAGGCGGGTGGATGGGGACAGTGTGTGGAGTCTGGAGCACATTAAACTCCTCTGTGACTGGAAGCAGATGTGGAGTTAACGTCAGAGGGGGTTTCCTTCATGTTCTGTGGTATGAGTCAGATTTAAAGATTCAAACATGACAAACGATGTTTCTGTTTGTTTCTGAATCCAGTCAACATGTTGTTTACAGCCAACGTGTTTATCACCGCGCGCAGTGTTTCCCAGCATGCATCAGGACACAAACAGATTCAGCCAGGTGGACCTTCGAAACACAAAAGAAACAGGGACACGATTCTTTTTTCAAACATGACTCAAACGACATACTCATGTTTTTATTCACTTTGGTTGTTTGTGTATTAATATAATACGTCCAGTTTGTTCTTACGTGCAGTTTGTTTTAACACGTGGTTGGTTTGTGCATCTGGTTTGAACAGGTCATGTCGTTAACATCTATTAAAGTATGTTGTATTAGCAGTTAGTACTTCCTGTTTGGGTTCTGAAGCACTTTTCTGATTTCTGAGCAGATTTATAGATGTTTATTTTAAAAGGACATCAGAGATAATGAAATCCTCTGGAAGTGGACGTCACACTGAATCTAAAAAGATGTGTTTTGTGTGTGTGTGTGCAGATTTGACGGAGTTACGACTCTGAACAGGAGTGCGATTTTCAGAAGTCACACTGAATAATAACATTAATGTCTAACATCCAAGACGAGCTTGTGTTTGACCCATCAGGTGCTTTAAAACGTCCTCACGGTTTCGTCCCCTGTCAGATACAAACAACAACAGCTGTGACGTGGAACACTGATGCGTTTGCAAGAAGCGCCTCCATGGCGACGTGTTGCAACACTTCCTGCTTGGCAGCCTGATGTCTTGTTTCCAGCTCCCAGCTGTTTACTGATGCACTGATTAACGACGTGTGTTGGTATGTTGGAATCTTCATACATGTTCCTGTGTGTCCTAACCCCACTCTGAACTCTCAGCCAATCAGCTCTGCGGCTCAGACCTGCCAGGACCAATCAGACGCGGCGTTCTCCAGGCGAATCCCGGCTGGGTGAGCGCAGCGGCGGTTTGGACGCGGGCCCCGGTTGTCGGAGGCCTCCCCGGCTGTGCTGTAATCTAATTTTCTCTTTAATGGCGGTGATGAGAGCAGCAGATTGGAAACATGTGGAGAGCTGAGCGATGAGAGACAACACAAACACACGTCTCTCCGAGTTAAAGACAGGACGACCTGGACACGGGCGCAGTTCAGGGCACATCTGAGTTTCAGTCTGAGGGACAGATATTTGTCTTCATGCACTTCACCTCCAGCAGCGCAGTTTTCCAATGTAACGACGTAAACGAGCTGCAGGTCGCCAGATCTGCACAAAGTGCCACTTAATGAGATCTGATGTTGTGCCTGAGGCTCAGGGTGCAGATTTGCAGAGCAGCAAAGCGCAACAACAAAAGTTTCATGCTGCTGAGTTTTAAATGTTGATCAGAGTAAGGAGCTCCAGGTGAGGAAATATGAACCTGAAATATTCCAGGCTGCCAGAGAGACAGCTTTTCAGGAGGGGAAGTCTGAAGTCCACAGCTCTAAATCTTCAGGCAGGTTGTGAAGCGTTTTCCCTCTGATTTCTCAGCAGATTTATGGACGTCTGAATTAAACAGAGACACTTCATAAAGTAAAATAAAACAATTAACTAAATGAAATACAAATACTTCAGTAATTCTAATCAACTCATAAACTATTAAACTATAATATATATATATACATTTTTGGACTACTGAAGTGCATTTTTACTGACAGTACACATCTTAATGGGTGGAGTCTATTGTACGGGTGGTCACTGTGAAGCATGTTTGGAGCGCATTTTACAAATAGAGCACTTTTTACCATCGCATTTTGGATTCTTTTGTTTTGCACTATTATCGTGCTCATTTTAACGTTGGAGCGTTTTCTTATTTTGTTATGGGTGGAACGTGTTGAAACTTTTGTGAAGCTGCAGCAGATGAACGAGGCCCCAAAGATCCAGAATAAGACGGTTTTTCTCACGTGCTGGACTTCAGTATTTATCCTCTCTGTGACAAACCAACAGGCCCGAACTGATCAGTCAACAACCTCAATCCTCCTCTACCCCCCCACCACCCGGCCCCGCCCCGTCCCCTGTCCATCTTCATCCTCTCAAACTCCAACACGTGTTGTGAAACTGTTGACAGAGGCGTGTTGGACGTGAGCTGACAGGTGGCTGATGACAGAGTGCGGGGTCTCCACTGTGAATGAAGCTCTTTGTTTCACCTGTTTACACTCCGAGACAGCTGATTGGTCCTCGGAGGGATCGAGTTTCAGACCGCCAAGCTGATGTCAGGAAGTCAGATAAAGTTTCTAAACATCAGAGTGCACTCTGGGAAACGTCATCTGTCTCCATTAAAACATCTTGTGGCGTCGTCACCTGTTCAGTTAATGTGGAGCTGCTGACGTCACTACGTCTGGTTTATGCGGACCAAAGTAAGTGATACCACAGTAAAACTACTTTATTACAAGTACTAATACCGCAGAGTAAAAATACTTATAACTAAAGATCAGGTTTTCTAAAGTCTTCTTTGTGTGTATGAAACTAAAGCTGTGAGATAAACGCAGCATAAAGTACCTGCTGTGTGTAGCGCAGCTCAGTACTCGTGAGTAAAAGTACTTGTGAGGTTCCTGCTGTCTTCCATCAGCCTGCCTGTTACATAAGCCTCTGCTCGGAGGGGTTTTCCTGCTGAGTGAAAGCAGACCAGGACCTGCAGCAGTTCTTTAACGGTCTTATTAAAACATACAGCAAGCTCACGTGAGGCCCCGTCCAGCTCCGGGCCCCCCGGGCCCCCTCAGGGACGGACAATTATATTTTAAAAGAGCTTTTTGAACTAATTCTTGAGCCAATAAAGAGTGTGTGCTGGCTGCGGGACGACTCTGAGATGTTTACTGCACTCAGATCTTTACGGGCCGGAGCCAGAGGCAACAACCGTCCACATCAGTCTGAAGGCATAATTACAACCAGTCCAACCTCAACACTCGTCCCCGCAGAGCCAAAACCTCCGATTCAGAGCCCCCTCATGTGACCGTCAGCCGGCCGTCAGCCACATCCAGCCTCTGCTCAAACAATCAGGTTCTCTTCTGGCCCCAGTTCTGCTCTGCTGAAGTAATCAGGGTCCCAGTTTGGACGGCCCCCGGTGGGAGACGTGGGGGCCAGCGCTGATTAAGTGATGTCTTTTGGAGGAGACGGTTCAGGTTCAAAACTTTTGTTTGAAACTCAGAGGAAAATCTCCATGAGAGCAGATGGTGAACACACACAGGAGGAGCAACCACACCACGGACCAGACCGCTGACTCTACTGTCAATCAAACAAACAAACAAACAAACAAACAACAGACTTTACCATGAAAGGAACAAAACAACTGACATAAAGACACCACACATCCAGACTGTACCTGCGTCTTTCTTGAAGAGACAAATGTCCAAACTCTATATAGAAGATTTTTAAACAACAGCAGAGCTGAACTTTCTAGGAAACCAAAACAAACTATCATTTTTATTTAAAGTTATCCAGTGAGTGTGTTCACTGAACTGACGTTAAAATGTTTGGTTCATAAAATGACAGAAAAAAGTAAAAAAAAAAAAAAAAAACATGTCCAAGTCAACATCTTCTTTTAATGCGTTGATGTGTCCAAAAAAATAAATCTTTTTTAGTTCCCAAATGCCCTGCACACATTTTAGTTAGAGAATGGCCTACATTCTTTTTTAGTTCCCATACGCCCTTTGCTGGTTTTAGTTCCCAAACACCCCGTGCTGGTTTAAGTTACCAAACGCCTTGGCTGGTTTTCGTTCCTCAATGCTCTGTGCTCATTTTAGCTCCTGAATAACCTGTGCTTGTTTTAGTTCCCAAATGCCTTTCATTCATTTTAGTTCCTAAATGCCCTGCACCCATTTTAGCTAGAGAATGGCCTACAGTCATTTTTAGTTCCCAAACGCCTTGGCTGGTTTTCGTTCCTAAATGCCCTGCGCTCATTTTAGTTTCTGAATAACCTGTGCTTGTTTTAGTTCCCAAATGCCTTTCACTCATTGTTCCAAAGTGCCCTGCATTTGTTTCGTTACAGAATGCCCTGCATTTGTTTCGTTACAGAATGCCTATGCTCATTTTAAGTTCCTTAACGCCCCATGCTTCTTTTAGTTCTCGAATGCCCAGCTTTCATTTTAGTTCCCAAATACGCCGCGCTCCTTTTAGTTCCTGAACGCCCTGTGCTCACTTCTGTTCACAAAAGCCCCACACTCATGTTAGCTCCAGAATGGCCCACGCTTGTTTAGAGACCCTGAATGCTCCACACTCATTTTAAAATGTCCATGTGTGAATCAGTTAGTCACACTGTGTTACCTTTAATCTGTGAAGGAAACTTTTTCCTCCACAGAAAACAGCAAATATTGATTGATTAATTGATTGATTGATTCATTCATTCATTCATTCAATGGCGTTCACACTTAACAAAAACAAAACTATATCAGAACATCTTTTTACAAACTGTCACACAACTCCAGTCCGATTTATTCAGTCTGATGTTTTAACACTTCACAAACACACACGAACGCACTGTAAATGATTAAAGGTGAAAACAATAGTTTTGTAGAACGTACTTTGACAAGTGCAAATATCCAGACTGTGTCTGTGTGCTCACAGCGTCACATGAAGCTGAGGCTTTTATTTTGAAGGAGCAGAGGAATGAGTGGTATTTGAGCTGTGATTGGTCGGATGAGTCGAGGTCGTCTTTATTGATGGAGGTCACCCGTCACTCTGACACTGACCTTAGAGGAAGGAGGCAGGTGTGACGAGGACTCTGACGTCCCCCCTCTGGATTCAAGGACAACTAGACCTGGACCCAGACCAGTCTGTCCTGGATTATGTAACTGGGTTTGATGGAAACCAGCTCCCCGGTTCGAGGACAGACGTCTCCTCAGGTTCTCTCTACACATGGATGTCTTCCTGGTCCACGTGTTGGGGGGGTGGTGGGGGGGTTGGGGGGCGAGCCGTGCTCGTCTGGTTTTCCTCAGACAGCGAGTCCAAAAGAAAAAAATCAGCAGCATTGTTATTATCATCAGGTACAACTTCAGCACACACACTTCAGTCCACTGTGTGTGTGTGTGTGTGTGTGTGTGTGTGTGTGTGGACATCTCAGTTCACACTTCCTGATCGATTTACAGGTGACTGGTTACCTGAATCAATAACCATGCTGAAGGTCTGAGTGTTTTTTACGTCTGTCAGGCGACTGAGAGTCACAGGAATCTGTCAACATGTAAACAAACACCACAAGTTTAAAGTCAACAGCAACACGTCATGTCGGACAGTTTGACCTCTGACCCTCAGAAGTCAACTCAGTCAAGAATAGTTAAGAATGTCGTTGTGATGTTTGAGGGCACTTTGACTGAATTTCTATTTTTAGTTTCAAAAATCTAAATTTGTCTGCTGAATTTTCTGAAAAGGTTCAAAATCTTAAAATAATTTACTGACGCCCGCGCTCATTTTAGGATGCCAAACACCATGCATTGTTTAGTTCCCAAACACCCTACGCTCATTTTCATTACCAAATGCCCCAAGCTTGTATTACTTCCAGAATACCCTGCACTCGTTTCAGAATTCAGGTTCTCATTTTAAGTTCCCTAACACCCATGTTCATTTTAGTTCCCAAATCCCCTTGCACTGTTTTAAGTTCCCAAATGCCCAACTCTCATTTTAGTTCCCAAATGCCTTGCACTTGTTGTAGTTTCAGAATGGCCATTTTAGGTTCCCTAATGGCCCACACTAATTTTAAGTTCCCTAACATATTCAGTGCCAGAATGGCCCATGCCCATGGTAAATTTTTAGTTCCCAAGTGCCCTGCGCACGTTTTGGTTCCAGAACACGCGACACTTCGTTCTCAAATGCCTGGTGCTCATTTTAGTTCCAGAATGGCCCACACTCATTGTTAGACCCTGAACGCTCACGTGAATCAGCTCGTCATGCTGTGTTACCTTCAGTCTCTGAAGGAAACTTTTTTCTCTCGCTGCTCCACGGAAAACGGGGAACACATTAATTTATTGATTGATTGGTGTTTACGTTTATCAAAGACCAAACATCTGTTGACAAACTGTCACACAGCTCAAGACTCATTCATCCAGTCTGATGTTCACAACACTTTTCAGTATGTTGGCTGTTTACCATAGAGGCATGAAAGAAAAATGTTTCCTTCACACATTGAAGGCAACACAGCATTACAAACTGATTTACACATGGTCATTAGGAAGGTAAGGTATTTCTTTAAGACCCTGAATGCCCCACACTCATTTTAGTTCTCTTTTTTAAACAACATCACTGATTTTACATCAACACAGCATCAGTAGATCAAAGGTTAGACAAATCTACGATCATTTCTACGACCAAAGGAGAAGAGGAGGAAACATGAGGTGATCTGAGGTCACTTCCTGTAACAGTCCAGAAACATGAACCATCGGACTGCTCGGAGACTTCATGAAAGCGTCTCTGTGAAACATAAAAAGACCAAGAAGTCAGTGGAGGTTATCAATCTCTGAGTAAGGGTTTCCCTCGACTCACCCAGCCCCCATCCCTCATTGTGTCCTCCCACGCTCCCTCCACTCAGCCCGGCCAAGTCCTGATTTTCCTAAAACAAGGGAATCCCAGTCCAGATAAGCCAGGGTGTGTGTGTGTGTGTGTGTGTGGGGGGGTTCCTCTGCGTCGTAACTCATCTGTCAGAGATACTCGAGGAAACAAAGAGGGAAACATTTGGAGTCCAGATCAAGAGCTGAGGAGGAGACAAGGACAACTACAAACACCAGCGACGATACGGACAGAGAATACAACAACTTCATTAAGTCCGAACTGACTCGAGGCCAAATCATGTGACTAGAGTCCAAAGATATGCTGTTTAACAAGTAGTCAATCAGTAAGACCCAAGTCAACACCAAAAAGTCTCCTTTCAAGACAATCAGGTCCCGAGTTAAGACAACATCAAGTCCAACAAGTCAAAACCGTTTTTACTCAGCTGATCAAATAAAACAATCAGTGTTGATTTTATGTGTCAGAATCAGACTTCTAGTACAAACAGATCCAGAATCATGTCACATAGTCTCCTTACCGAGTGGTCGATAAGGAAAGGACACAGAATAACAACGTCTGCACCAAACGTCCTGTGACACATTCCTCACAATGTTCCAGAGTGGCCCGCTCTCGTTTTTACCTCAACTTTCCATGTTCATTTAAGCCCCTGAATACCCTACGCTCATTTTAACTCTATATTAGTTCTAGAACGCCCAGCACTCACTGTAGTTCCCGTGCATTTTAGCTACCCAATAGCCCACACTCTTTTTTAGTTCCTGAAAATCCTGCACTGATTTTAGTTCCCAAAAGCCTGGTGCTTATGTTAGTTCCAGACATCCTGTGCTCATTTTAATTCCCAAATGCCTAGCATTCATCTACGTTCCAAAACGCCAGCACTGATTTTAGTTCCCAAACCCCCCATGCTCAGTTTAGTTCCCAAATGCCCCATGCTCAACTTAGTTTCCGAATATCACAAACATTTTAGTAGCCTAACAGCCTATGCTGGTTTTTAGCTCCCAATCACCCTGCACTGATTTTATTTCCCAAACACCTGGCACTCATTTTAGTTCCAGAACACCCTGCTTTCATTTTAGTTTTCATTTTATTTCCCAACAAGCCCACATTCATTTTAGTTCCCAAATGCCCCACAGTTATTTTATTTCCCTAAAATCCTGTTCTGATTTTAGTTCCCAAACGTCCCAAGCTCAATTTAGCTCCCAAACACCTGTTGCTTATTTTAGTTCCAGAACACACCATGCTCATTTTAGTTTCCAAACGCTCTATTTTCACTGTATTTTCCAAATGGCCAGCACTCACTGAGTTCCCAAGGACCCCACTCTAATACAAGTTCCCAAACACCCCACAGTCAGTTGGAAAAGCCCTCAGAATAAAACATGTAAAAGGAAAGAGCATTATATGAAAACTTGTGTAACAAACGTCCTGTGAAACAATCATCACATTCAAACACCGGATGATTTTCAGGGTCGAGCTGCTGCAGGTTGAACACTGAATCACTGCAAAAACAATTAACAAGTAAACCTCTGCGGACTTATAACTTCCTGTGTGGAGAGGGGAACAGATGGATGACGCACAGAACAGGCTGGTAGAGCCAAGACTGAGTGAGGAGGGCAGGTGCATGAAGGCAACATCCAGGACTTCATCTAAACGGATTCTACCATCCAGTCTACCTTTAAACCATGTCCGAATCATCCGAAACTCTAACTCTGAATCTTAAAATTTAAATTATGAAAAACTACGTGTCATAACGAGGTTTATCACGATAATAGTCTGAAATCAACCCTCTCATTTCAGTTCCCAAACACCTCAAACTCATTTCAGTTCAAAAACGCCCCAAACTCATGTAAGTGACATTCACGGTGGAGCAACCGCTGCTGCAAGTTAAACACTGAATCCTGAGATATTGCATTCCTAGCAATGCTATGACCTTTGACCTTTGACCACCACATTGTTAAAACCAAATATTTTTCCTTTTATTTTCACGCCAGGTGAGACAGGAAGAAGAGTCTGAACTGTACTTGCTCTGTGAAGCAGCTCTCAGATCTTGCTCTTTTTTCATGTTTCCCTCACAGTCTCCATGTTGCCTTCACAGTCATTGTCTGTTTTAGGAAAGAAAATGAAATGACTGATGCTCACTATATAAACAATAAAATAAATCAGTCTTAAAGAGTTAAAGAGCTCAGAGAAAATACATTTAACCTTTCATAAATATATTGATTAAATCTCCATTTTTAAAAAATGTATGACTCTATTTAATATGTGAAACTCCATCACCGTCACTTTAAACCAGTTCAACAGTCTGACCTCAGCCAGTGATCCCAGTCCTCTGTACTCGGAACGTTGATGTGTTACATAACAGAGTGAAATTACAGCTCAGCTATTATTTTCTTTTTCTTCCTCTGTGGTGAATAAACTTGTCACTTTTTTTCCCCCCGCCAAACTGAAATAATGCGCCAGTTTCCACGGCGACGGGACTATAAAGCCTATCGCTGCCCCTGCGGTTGGAAAAGTGATGTCATCCGTCACATCGGAGCTGGTGTTTCTGAATGTGGACCAAACCCCATGCACTTTTCTACTGCTTTTAAATCTGTTCCCCACCAAGTCCTGTTAGTACACACAGTACCGGTACACACAGTGCTGCAAGCTTAACAAATCTCTAGTATTGGTACATGAAGATTTGTGGTGGTAAAAGTTACTGCAGTTTGAAAGTTTGTGTTTTTATTTGATTGTATTTGAAGTATTGTTATTGTTTGTTTGTTTACAGTTTGTTGAAGCTGGTTTTGTTTGTATTTACCAGATAAATAAAAACAATACTAACTGTTTCCGGTGACTGTTTGTGATGCAGTCTGGTTCATGTTCTGTAAAAGATCCGGAACATTCTACCCAGGAATTCAGCTTTTCTCGTGAGAGTACCGCACACTCTGTAAAAGTGGCATTTTTTATTTTGATCCATTAGCTTGCTGGAATTTCATCCCCATTAGCCAACAAGCTAACATCACATTATCCTTCTTAAATCACAACTAGTCCATAGCCATTGGTAGCTTTGTCACCGTCTACCTATGCCAATCCTCAATGTCTATGTGCAGTTTCACATAGATTGACCAACGTGAAACGTGGGACAGACAGAATGACTGACTGACAGAATGACACACTGACAGTTTCCGTGATTACGTACAGCATACCACCCTCAGATTATGTGTGGTCATATGCCTACAAAGTTGCGTGGTGATGGGTGAAACCCTTGAGATGTTCTACACCTTTATGTGATGAGCCACGCCCTCCGCAATATTCATTGCCTTATAGAAGCTCAGTTTTAGGAAGTTTTCCAACTTTTGCCAAGAGGGAACTTTAGATATTGCTCCCTAGATTATGTTCACCCAGTTTCATGCAGATCGCTCAAACTTCCTAGGAAGAGATCCATTTGAAGTGTTTTTCAAAAAATTCAAAATGGTGGAAAATCTATATAAGTGGAAGTTATGGGTTCTTGAGGCAAATGTGTTCCTCATGAGGAGAGGCATCTCTGTGCAAAGTTTCATGTCTCTACCACATACGGGGCATGAGATATGCCCATTCAAAGTTTGACATTTCAATGGGTTGCTATAGCGCCCCCCTTTGGCCAATTGATGTAATATTGCTTCATTGGCATCCTCCCATGACCCTCTACCACTGTGCCAAATTTCACATGGATTGACCAAGTCAGTGAGGAGAAAAACGTGGAACACACACACACACACACACAGAGTTTTCATCATTACATAGTAAGATATCCCAAAATATAACAGGCCAGTTTTTTCTGTAGGAATATTATTCAGCAGCTTATCAGTGACTTTAATACATTTACTGTTTATCAGAACACAAATGAACCTCCAGAAATCCTCTAAGAAAACACAGAACAAAGCAGCTGCAAAACTCACCTGAGAATCTTCGTGTTTTTAGGTTCTCTTCAGTTTTAAAGTAATCCGGTGACAATTGTCCGTAAATTCATGGCGCCATTGTAAACAAGAGCTCCTCGCGGATAATTCGGCTCACTTTAATGGACACTTTGAACTAAAAGTGAACAAACAGACAAGAAAACTTGCTGTAGCTTACAGCTAACTGTGACTGGCTCCAATACAGCCATACATGCCCCAAAGCATTATGGGAACTTCCCAAAACTTTATTGACCCCCGAAAAGCAGACAAAGAATAATATTGATTTTAAAAAAAACATTAATATTATTATATTATATTGTTTACTATCAACAGTTAAACAAACAGATGGAAGGTGTTTGAATCTGCTGCCTACAGCTGCTAATTCGGTGACCGATTATTTTTCTCAACAAACTGAATAAAACCCATAAAATATACTTCATGTATCTGTTAGAGTAACTTGTTTGCAGCATTAGTACAAAATTCTGAGGGATGTCGTACAATTGTTAGTCGGCTATGTGAATGTTCACAGCTGCACACGTTAAAAAAGGTTTTGTATCAGATTGAAAATAAAGACATTTCCATTTTTAAAAAAGAATCAAAACTTCTTTATTGTTAAAATCAATACAGAAATGTGTAAAAACACCAACAGCATCATGTTGACGTACATTCTCATGTTCTTTGGCACTCCTCTGTTTTAAATGACATGGGATCAACATTAAAGGCACAGTTCACTGTTTTACTTTCAGGAAACAGCATCCGCCAAGCAGGCTACATGTTGTACAAGAAGGAGAAAACACCTGACAGCTCCTCTCTTTCTTAAACTGGCGCTAACACTTCCTACCAGCCCAATAAATGTTTCTCGTAGGCTAACTAATTTTACAGAAATGCTAACCCTGCTTTAGATGTGCTCTAAAATGAAGTTATTTTCTTGCCCAAAAATCAGATATTTGAGGAAAATGAGGACATTTTAGAATTTTCTAGCCATTGAACTACGTAGTTAGCTTGCTGCCCTGGACACATGTAGCCTGTTTTGGTGGCTAGTTAGCCAGTTAGCCATGGAAACAACTGTCTGTTAGTTCTTGCTAACCCTGCTTTAGATGTGTGCTGAAATATAAAACCTAAAGTTTAGAAGTTCCGTCCAACAAATAAGATAATTTTGGTAAAACAAAGACATTTTTTCAACTTTTTATAGCTGCATATTTTTGTGGCTAGCTAGCCAGATAGCCACATAAACAAATAAACACTGGTCCACTGCTGTAGTTGTGTCTGACATATGCAAACAATTTAAAGTTTTGATGTTCTTCTTACTTCTTCTTCCATAAATCAGATTTGGTCGGTTAAAAAAAGGAAAGTTAATTTGTTCAAATACAGATATTTTTAGATTTACTAGCCATTATGCTGCACCGTTAGCTTCCCGCCCTCCTACTTTAGCATGAGGCAACAGGAAGGAGAAGGTTATAGTACATTAAAGACAAAAAAACAAAAGGACATGGCGAGGCAAATGCATCTGCAAAATGTATTGAACACATTCACTCCATATACATATAAATACATTTTTGTTGTGCAAATTGCAAGTAAGGACGCCTCCGGGCGGCTAAAGGCAGCGCGGCATGCTGGATCAACACATCTGGTGTGTTGACCTGATGGTTTATTGTATTTTTATTATTACGTTGATATAAATTTACACATTAAACCCCAGAGATTCATGACGTGCTAAAGCTAATGTTAGCCCATTTGGCACTTTGTTATCAGTCGACCAAAACAAAATCTGAACAAAACTGAATTTGTAAAATGTCGCTGATATTGTTGCGTTAAAGTTTAGGGTGTTTCTAGGTGGACATTCTGAGAAATATCCACACGCAGCCCATATTCTCCACATCCAGCGGACTGTTGGTTGGCTTGTTTAAGGCGCATTGGAGCCGCCGGGAGAGGACTGGTTTTACTGGTCAGCTGCCAGTTCTGGTACCTAGCCTACGTTTTAAACCTTTTGCTCAACTTGCAAATGAACAGAAATGAGCTGAAAACAAAATCGACACCAGAGGAAAAGGAGACGACCACTTCCTGTTCTGGAAGAAATGTAATCAAAGATAAATAAGTTATGAAAATAGTATTCCAGGGAGCCAGCTTCCCATTATTTTACACAAAATAAAATATATCTAGCGTGGGTCTGCTTCCGCCCTACAGCGCAGGGAGGAACCAGACCTCCACGTATCCTCCTCTTCTTCTTCTACCAGTTTAAATAGTAAAGACGAGGCATGTCTGCTATATTTAAAAATGCTCTCTCGTTACTAATTCCCTGACGAGTATGTCCTGTACATGTTTTTACAGCTCTGGGTAAGGTGGTGGAACATGAAGGTGAAGTCCGGAAGATCTTTAAGGACCCCTGCTGCCGTTGCCATCCCAGCCTAGGCAACGGTTCCTCTTCTGGGGTTCACTCAGCCTCAGTCCGTTTACCATTTCCCGGGAATGGGCGTCCCACACTCGTACCATGAGACATAGTTTATGTGGGTGTGTCCTCCTATCTGGCCAAAGTGGACTGGCTCCTGCCGCACGGCTCTGTAGAAACCTGGACCAGGAACAACAGGTGAACTGTGAGAAGGACTTATGGTTTTATTTCAGTTGGAGGTTCAAAAGAAATTATGAAATAAAGGTTTATCCAGGTCTGAACCATCAGGACTCTATGAAATAAAGGTCTTACCAGGCCTAGATGGGAGCTGGTCTGCTCGGAGCTGCCGGCCCGTTCTTCCATCCAGGAATGAATCAACGAACTGACAGTGGTCCTCCCCGAAGCCTGTCTGATCCCCAATGTTGTAGAATTTACCTGCAGGGTGAAACAACCAGAGACGGATCAGACCCGGGCTCAGATGGACTCCTGCATGAGGCGAAACAGGTGAATATTACTTACCGTTGAGGGAGTCGCTCAGGTAGATCTTGTACCTGAGCGAGTTGCACAGCTGGATCCCGACGAACTTCCTGTACCAGGTTCTCTTCACGTACTGTTTACCGTGACAGTCCGAGTACGAGTCCGTCTTAAAGGGGAACTGAGTCCAGATGGCGTCTTTTCCTGCAGAGATTATTGATCAATTACTGTAAGATACTGATCACTGTAAGGTATTGATGAAACTGGTTATTTTATTGTACCTGAGACATTCTCACTGACTCGAGGATCCGCTGTTGAAGGAGACAAAAGAAAGGAGACTTTTAACATCTTGAAAACTGGTTCAGTTCAGTTCAGTTACTTTTGAAAGTAAAACATTAAATTTGAACTTTTATAGGACTGTACCGGACTCCGTGTTGAAGGACACCGGCTCACTGGGAGGACCTTCACCCAGCTCGTTCTTTGGTTTCACCTTAAACTCGTAACTGTCAACAAACACAGACGAAAGGAGAAAATATAATTGTTACGTTATCTTAAGTGCTACATCGTAGCCAACTGGACTTTGTCTCTCATCCAAGAAGCTTCTTCAGTTCTAAATGACTGGTGCACAGATTGGCTAAAGTTAGGGAGTAAGATCCATCTGTGTGCTGAGCCACGCCCCTGTTAAAGTTCATTGGTCAGTATCTTCAAAAAGCAATGAGATATTAATAAGAGTTAAAACATTGGCGATAAAGTTCTGTAAATAATCGCATGTCATTCTGCTGATTTCAGGTATATTGTCAAATGTTTCGGTGACATTTGGTTGAAAATATGATAAAATAAAACACGTTGTGCGTACAGTACAAATTACAACAAGATAATGAACATCACTGTGAGCTAACCGTTAAATCCATCTGAACACCATGTGAAATGTGTCATCGAGTAGCCAAACAATGTTTGTGTCAATGGCGGTTGCATTTAGGTGAAGACTTCTGGAGATATAGATGTTAAGGAATTTTGCATATTCTTAAAAATACAGAGTGACAGACTTCTGAATTGACGATAGGTCACAGCGTGGCAACGTTTTGTCACAATTCAGTGGATGTGCTGAAAACTTTCAGCTGTGTCGGACACACTGGTGATTTATTATGATTTTTTGAAGTATGGAATGTGAATGTCTTGAAATTTTTTTTTTTGCATTGACTGAGACATGACCCTTACTGATGCAAACCAAGTTTTGTACAATATCTTTGGCTGATTATGAGATATCAACTTTCAGCATGTGTAGCGCCCCCTATTGGTTGATTTTAATCAAACTTTCAGGGTATGATTCAGATACTTTTGTCGACATTTTCTACAAGTTTTGTGACAATTGTCTCAACGGTTAAGGAGTAAAATCCATTAATGTGCTGAGCCACGCCCCTCTATAGTTCATTGGTCAATTTCATCAAAACACAATGACTCATCTTGATATCTATGATGTCATGCTATTATTATTGCTAAAGCTCTGTGTCCTGCCCGGAGACTACGGATGAAAATGAGCTTATAGCTAACTCTGGTGCAGTTAAGTAGCTGAGCACTGTCCCTGTTAAATAAATAAAATGAATAAATAAGTAAATATCAACAAGCTTTTGATGACCTTGGTCCGATGATGTTCCACAAAGAAATTGACACAAATCGGACCTACACCTCAGGAGGAGATGTCCAAAATGTGTTTTCCAGAAAATTCAAAATGATGAGGATATATTGAGCAGGACAGGTGCCCGAAATTAAATATATGGCCCTTTATTATAGCGCCCCCATCTGACTGATTAGCGTCATATTTGTTGAGCACACAACTTCCAACCAGGTGAAAATTTCACGGGAAAAACATTTCTGAAGAAAAAACTTCAAACAAAAACAACAGGATTACTCGATTAACTGAAGAAAATGGATGATGGAAATAATCGCTGTCACTGATGACGATAAAAATGTCTCATGGGAAACTTCAGTTTTGCTGGCGAGTCAGAACAGAAGAAGACGAGATGAACTATCAGGACCTCCTCCTTCTCTTCCTTCTCCTCCTACGCTCTGAGCTCCACATCCTGACGTTTAAACACCGTCTACAAATCTTTTTCACAGTTTCCTGTCACCGCCCGGTTCACTGTCAAACCAGACGCAGCTGTAGTGCTGCGTTCAAGTCCTCCTCTCCACAATCAGACAATCCAAAACTACTCAGTACATTTGCATCTCAGAGGGACACGCTGTCCACTCCACAGTGTGGTGTTAGTACTTTGACTTCAGTTAAAGACCTGAACACGTCTGTGTCGTGTCACAGTGACTTTTCAGTTTCTGAAGACGTCACATTTTCACGAATCTCTGGTTTCACCTGAAGAAAGAAAAACAGTCCGCAGCTGTTGTTGCTCCTTCACGAGCCAGACGTCTTCTCCTTCACACCAAATACTTCTCTCATATCCAGCCTCATTAAAAGTTCACTGAGCGAAACAGACGGACCGCTTATTTGACTCTGGGTAGCGTCTCGCCGTGTTTGGACAGCTGAGCGCCTGAAACAGCCTGACTCAGACATATTTCAGGAGGGACGGCAGATTTCCTGAGCGTGGACGTGATCAGGAGTCCTAAAGCTGCTTTTTATGGACTTTGTAAATCTTCTTTTTGTGTGTTGCATTAAATAAAAGAGACACTGGAACCTGCAGGAGCCAAAAACCCAACAAGTCCGCCTCAGAGAACTCCTCATGGAAAGACTCCGTCAGTCCAGGGAGGTATTTAATGCTCCCAAAACAAGATGAGACAACATTTAAAGTCATAATGCTGAACTCAGAACCAGGTCTTTACGTGGGACAGACTTGTATCAGAACCAAGTCTTTACGTGGGACAGACTCGCATCAGAACCAGGTCTTTATGTGGGACAGATTTGTATCAGAACCAGGTCTTTATGTGGGACAGATTTGTATCAGAACCAGGTCTTTATGTGGGACAGACTCGCATCAGAACCAGGTCTTTAGGTCAAAAAACCTGGCTTTTGAAGAATGTGGTTTGGTTTATACCGGTCCATCTCTGATCTCAGTCTTGTTTCAGTCGCAACCCACTCGAGACCTGATCCTGACTTTGGGGGACCTGGACTTGGCATGGACGTCTTGACTAAAGCCGTGGACCTACTCTAAATGAAGCATACCTGCTCTCGGGTTTAAGGTTCTCCACAGCGGTGTGAGTCTGGTTGGTGGTCAGGATGGAAACCTGCTCGCCGTCGGGTCCTTTAGTGGTGGAGATGACTTCATACTCTGAGGAGAGGACAACAAAGTCGAATCATCAGATACTACTGCAAACCAAAAATGAAGGAGGGAAGACAGTTTGGACTACAAACTAAAAGAGCTTGCTAACATGAAAACTTATCTTCACAACGCAGAGATGTCTCAGCAAAAACAACCACTTTTCGTGGCACTATACCAGAAGTTACCCTGAAAACACTACATCTTCGTACCGGTTGTGTCATTGTCGGTTTTCTCCCAGTCCAGGATGACAAAGGATGGGCATCCTTCCACCGTCACCACGGTGAGATTGGATGGCGGAGACTTGGGTGGAGCTGTCACGTTCGCTTCGCCCGGTTCATCTTCAGGAAAGTAGTTGAGGGAGGAGGTGATGGAGCAAGGCTCGTCTGGTTTCTTGCCCGTTTGGTAGACAACGTGAGGTGCTGTGGGAGGAGAGGGGCAGTGGTTAGTCAGGGTCAGGGTTCAGGGGTTCAGTACCCTGTGAAGATTTCAAGCTTCATCTCAGCAGTGATAATTCTGTTACCAAAAACTATGACAAAGTATGCTCGTCAAAGATTATTTTCATTGTCAAATAATCTGCTGGTTGTTTTCAGGAACAATCTTTTGGTCTATAAATGACAACAAACTTCCCCAGAGCCCAAAGTGACGTCTTCAGGTTGCTTCTTTTGTCCAACCAACCGTCCAAAACCCCCAAATTCTTCCAAGAAAATTAGAAAATTCTCACATTTAAAGATGTTTTTTAGTAGCAGACTCAAAAATTGGTGCAACATGACCAGAGACAACAGAGGATAAAGTCTGGTGGCATTTGCTTTTGAGGTAGAAAACCTGCAACCACCACTGGATAACATGTTTCCAATCATCGGGCAGATTTTCAGGAGATGATCGGGGAGATCTGGGAGCTGGTGCAACAAGGGGAGATTTACCACAGTTCATTTACACACACTGTCCACGTTGATACGATACAGAGCTGGTTGAAAATCAGCAGAGTTTCCCTTTAAGAAGGAACCAACAAATGTTTGACATTTCTTTCCTCTGAAGCTCCAGCTGAATCGCAGCTGTAAAACTCACCCGTGTAACGTTTCTTGCCCAAGGCGTCGACGTCAGAGGCTGGCTGTGATTTAAACAGGTCCGAGTCCTCCCAGGTCTCCTGTCGAGTGGCTAAAGAAGGAAAAAAAAAACAGATCTTATGAGATAAATTTTCACCTTTCTGCCACGTGAGCCAAACACAAAGTTTTAATCTCCCGCAGGAACCAAACACCAACATCTAGTTTTCGACAACTGTTGTCGACATCCTCCCAAATTTAGCTCTTGACTTCACATTAAGAACTCGAGTGTGGTAAGGAAGACTGTTCCGAAGGATTACTGATACAAAGATGGTAAAATCAGGCAGTTATTAATATAACATGGTATCTCTGGGACTGGTCTGAACTGCCAAACAACAAGAGAGGTTGTTAAGTTTTTACCACAGACCAAAAATAGAAGCTCTTCCTGAACACATGGATTGGATAGACATGCCTTCAAATGTTGGCGATACGTACACACCAGAACAAACGTTGGCACTGTCTGTTTCTGCGAACCATGGATACGTAACATTTGTACCTTATTATGACAGAAAATGCAACAAGATCTTGGTAAAAAAATTTGTGCTTTTTTTGGCACTATCATGGCAAGAAATGCAAAAACATCACTTCAATATTTTATTTTATTTTATTTATTTCATTGTCTATTTTAGTATCTTATTTATATCTCCATCTTTATCTCTTGTTTCCATTCATGCTGTATTTCTATTTCTACTTTGCACAGAGCATTAGAACAAAAACAATTCCCTCCCCCCCGGGGATTAATAAAGTATTCTGAATCTGAATCTGAATTTTTGTGGCTGTATCTCTGGTGGAAACACGGAGACAGGTCAATTAGAAAACATCACTTGGTGTCTAAACAGCTGCTGGAAATGCAGGTTTGGTGTTTGTTGTTTGTTGGTGCTGAACAGTGATCTGCAGTTTGGCAGGTGTCACACCATCCACCACCACATTACAACAACCAGAGCAAAACAATTATCCAGCACAGTTTCATGAAATTTGCATCACAGGCTTCGGTTGCTTTAACTTGTCACTTTTTGACTTTATTTGTCGAGCAGTCATTTAAATCTAGATTCTGCTTCACAAGCAGGGAGATTTTTGCAGATCTTACTGGGGACTGCCGGAGCTGCAGTTGTGGTCTGCTTCCGGTCGAGTTTGGTCGGCTTGGCGGTTGCCGGCGGGACTTTGGGTTTCAGGATCGGCAGCTTGTCCGTCTGCTTAAAGTTGTTGACTTTGTCTGATGGAAAATGTGTACAGAAACCACTGAGAAGAAAGAAATCTTCAGACATCACTGATCTCTTGTTGACTGGTGTTCAGCGCTCACCTGTTTCTCCAGGTTTCCCCGTCAGGTTTGGTTTCTTGTTGATGGGTATGGACGGGCGAGCCGGTGATCCTGGAACAAACATCAAACATCATCTTCACCTCTTCATCTATAGAAACATCTGAAACCATCTCTGCATTAGTGACGAATGATCTGAGGGTGTATTTAATGGAAAACACAGTCAACACAAAGTGCTGTCAGAGCTTTCTGAGCTGCTGCATGACGTCTCTCTGCTGTAAGTCAGACTCACGTTCCTCCTGTGGACACCTTCTGTCTAAATACAACTCTGGATCTATTTTCTCTTCTCTAATCTCCTGGAAAATCTGCCCTTTCCTCCAAACGTACAACTCAATACACATTTCCAAATGAACCTGAAAACATGAACAATCCTGTGTAATTCCACGAAGTCGTGTGTGTTTTTCTAAAATCTGCCAAGATCCAGAACCTGCAGCCAATTACTCCTCCCCACCCCCACCCCCCGTCCTCCTCTTATTAAGGCAGAAGCCAAAATTCTTCACAATCAAGGAGTTGAGCCGCTTCCAAAACTAAATGGAAGAAATGCGAAGCCAGAAACATGAAAGATGATGGAGTCCTGAAACTTTTTAGCTCGTAACATGAAACAATAAAGACGCATTCTTTTCAATCAGGTCCGTGTAAATATGTATGAACGCGGAGAAGAAGCCAGACTGCCTGTGGTGCTTTGGTGAAGACTTTTTGAGCTCCCATTGTTCTTCGATGGTTAACAAACATGGACCCATTACAGAGCTGTAGAAAAGCAGTGTGTTCAGGCTGGAAAGTGATGGTGGAAACTCTAATTATATTCAACAATGCTTCGTGATTACAGTTTGAGACTTAAGGAAATAAATATTGGTATGATTTTCTCTTTTCACACACAAACAGTCCCGCAATAAAGAGCAAACATTCAGATCTAAACTGCTCAATGCACGCCATGCTGTCCTGGAAGCGTGAGCGTTTCATAAACACAGCAACATGTCTGAAGCTTGTCGATGCTTGCAATCAAGCAATAAGCAGCAGCTGAAGCACGCTGAGCATTCGAAGAAAACCTACAACAACTAGAAAAGCTCCAGTCCAGACCAGAAGGCAGGTTCATCATAGGCTAATTACAAACAGCTCCTTCTTTCAACCTCTGTGGCGGGGAAAAAGCGCAAAGCTCTGCAAAGTGAGGTCCTTATAAAGTAAGCTAACGATCAGAGGAGCACATACTTTCCAGGCTCCACCGAAGCTTCTGGCCAAAGCTTTCCAGTTGACGGACGGTGTTTTTGTTGCCTCTGGACACTTAACACGACCAAACCATGCAGTGTTGGCGGCGTAGAGCAACAGTCAGCACACGGCGTGGCGAGATGCGAGATTCATGCCTGTACCAACCATAAAACTGCTCCTCAACGGTGGAACCCGAGCGGCCGAACACGTCAGGGAGCTCAGACTTCTTGTTCTCCAGCAGCGAGTTGTTGACTGCAGCAGGAGAAGTACTGCAGTTAAAACTGGGCTCAGTCCTTAAGACTCTTCTACCACACAACGCCGAGACACTGACATCTCAGACTCGAGATTTCCACTGTTTTACATTTTCATCACAAAGCCCAGGAAGTTCCTGTCAGAATGTTCTGGATCATGTTTACACACAAAAGACAACACACCAAAAATAGAAACACCGAAAACCAGCTCACGCTGGCTGCACAGGACCACCATCAACACCATGACATGCACAATGTAGATCATCAGAATCAGAATCTGCAGCAGATAGATTGTCAAGTGTTGTTAGGTTTAGACACAAAAAGTACTTGGTTATGGTTTGGGAAAAATTGTGTGTGGGCTTAAGATACCCAAGATTAGTGGCTCAAACGTCGTTGAGAAACTCTACATTGTGTTGGTCAGAAAACGCCCAAGATCGTTGGCCCAAACACTGCGAGAAAATGCTGCGATGTGTTGGTTAAAAAAAAAGGTTTGGTATCACAAAGACCGAGACGTCTCTGTGAAAATGCCAAGGTTCAGTGTTTCATATGTTGCTGCGAAACACCGCAATGTGTCAGTAAAGGACACCTGGGTATGGGGTTACAAACACCCTGATGTGTCGGTGAAAACGCCAAGGTTCAGTGGTTCAGAGTTGTTTTGGTAAAAAGTACCAGCATTCACTTGCACAAAAGTCAAAAATGCCCAGATTTGGTGCCACAAATGCTACTGGGTTATGCTGCTATGGGTCGGTTAAAAAAAACGCCAGGTTTAGGAGCCACATATGCAGCGATGTGTCGGTGAAAACGCTCAGGGAAACACAGCGAAGGCTCACCAGCTTGGCAGGTGTAACGTACATCTATATACTATGTAACTTTTGAAATGCTGATATGATACGTATGTAGAAAAGTTTCCACTGGCATTTTTGGGGAACTTTGGGACTTTTTGAAGTCAAAACATTTCGGGGGGAAAGACAAGAAAAAAGCGCAGTGAACGACAAAAACATCGGTTTGTTTCCCAGATTTCAGGATTCTTGAAGTGAAAAAGTTTTCACACTAGTTGTTTCAGAAGCTTTTAGTTGCGTCTCACTGTCTTCCCCCGAGGACAGAGTTCATCCAAAAGTCAGAGAGATGAAGTTTTAAGATCCAGAAAAAGAGTTCATGTTCTATTTTTGTCAAATTGTTTCCAAAGTAAAGAAACACAAAACTTAATGTATTTGTATGTTAGTGGACCACACAGTACTTAAAAGACAACTGAAGAATTGTGTAGTCCCTCACCCAAAGAGCCCCAGTAGGTCTCAGTAAAGACAACAACCCAAAACCCTGACGTTCACCTCCACCACACAGTGACATAATCTGCTTCTCCAACTGGACTTACGTAACCAACTCAAATAATCAAGCTCCAGCATTCGTCTTGATTATTTGAACAAGTCTTTGCCAGAAGCTGAAAACCTGCAGAAGCTGGAGTGGAGACAAAAGGCAACATGGACGGACAGACCCAGGGACGGATGAATGGATGGATGAATGAATGGATGAACAGTCAAGTATTAATAAACACAATGGATGGAGACAAAAACACCAACATGAGCTGCAGTGGAGACGAAGATGCTGAGGAAGCGAGTGAAGGGTTAATGATGAAACACAAAAAGACAAACAAGGTCTTTTTTACCCAGTTGAGGTCGGGACCATAAGGCTGGTTTAGGAGGGGAAATGCCCCGGTGTGGCTGTCCGTTTACTGCGGGGAGAAAAGTGAGCGTTACGAGGGGAAGAAACTGTCTCTGAAAACTGAAGCCCACAGCCCAACAACCACCCGAGTCCTGAGGGAACATTTAGAGAGCACATATTCGTCTTAACGAGTCTGTCAGTGAAACCATCAGGAGGTGGAAGAGATCTGCAGTCCAGCAACGTTTCTCCCAATTAATCAGAAAGAAATACAACTAAAACTGAGGAGGAAAGAAAACCACAGCTCAGTCACAAGAAGGAAATGTTGGCATTGTATGTTTCATACATATCATATCAACGTTTATAAAGTGACGTAGCTTTTTTTTTGATAATTTTTAACCAAGACACTACCGCAAGGTTTTTTTTTTTGTTTTTTTTTACTGCAGAGTTTCAAAACATAAACAGGAAGCTGGTTCGTCAGTGGAAACCTCATCCCATTATCAGATTTTTCTCAGATATTAACAAAAATTTCCAAATTTAAACTCACTGTCTTTGAGATAGAGTTGGGTTTATTTTCTGTACCTTCAAATTTTGGTAAAGAAGTTTAAAGTGGACTCGTCTGGTTGTTCAGCTGTCGGGTTCATTTAGCAGGACACATTTAAAATCAAGTCAGCAAACAAAAAGTCAAAACCAGAACGTTAAAGTGTTGAAAACAGCCGTGAATCACAGTGTAAAGTCAAGTTGTTGGGAGTTTCTTTCCTTTGAAATGAAAAGAACAGTGCAGTGAATCATTAAACACAGATCCAGTGATATCAACACCAAAAACAAACCTAATCCCCCAAAGTCAGCAGCTTCACCTGAACGTCTACCAGCAGCAGCCAATCACAACCCGACCAATCAATGTTTCATCGGAGACTCAAGAGCTGACCCCCCCCCCCGTGATGATGATGTCTGTGCTCTGCAGAGACTGGTAGGCGTCAGGAGGAAAGTTCTGATCAGTTGTTCTGATCATTTATTCTGGATTACATTTAGGAGCCTAGATTATTGATTAAAGGGATCCGTTTAGTAATCCGAGGGTACAAATCCTTAATTAAGGGTGTTATGGGGTCAAATCAGCTGATTTAAACATTTAAAATGGTGAAAATTGGCAGCGAATTAAATTCATCCCAATGCAAGTGGATTGATAACTGACTGTTAGCATTCTTGTTAGCTTGGCTTGTTTTATTGTCCTTTTTAAGTGCGTTTTTATCGACCTAAATGATGCGTACCAAACAATAAAATTTCGCTGTGGTGTTAAAATCAAAATTGACCAAACTTGGATTTTAACTTCTACATGATTGGTAATGTAGAGGTTGTTTTCTACCGAGACATGGCTACGTTTCCTGTCGGGATAGTGCCACAAAATAGTGATTTACAGATCCATAAAACAAAGAGTAATTAATAAATAATTTGAGGGCACAAAGTCAATGTTTTCCTTCTGACACTAACAGGCTCTGCAGGTTTCAGTAACAAGGGCTCAATAGTCTCAGAGGAAACAAACCTAATGATGAGAAAAAGTTAAGAAAAGTTAAGAAAGAGGTACAAGGAGGATTACCCCCGAGTATCCCAGAGGTCGGGGATGAGTTACTGGGTCTAGAGGAGGAGTGTGTCTGTCTGAGGCCGTTAGAGAGGGGAAAGAGGGGGTTTCTTGATGCAGGCCTCATGGATCTGCCAACCGGGTTGTAGGGCTGCAAAGGCAGTCGTGGAGACAGATTTCTTTTGCTGCTTTGACCTAAAAGATCAAAAACAATTGCAGGTCCTTTGTTACAGTCTGATCTTTACTGAAGTTACCAGTTACAGCGAGCTTGCAGCAGACCTGAGCGGTGATGTTAGTGATGGAAGTTTTTACACTAACGGACCATTAAATTCACTAACGATGGGGTTATGAGAGCGCTCACAATCTTGGGAAATGACAGTCATTGAAGCTGCTGAGTTTTGATGACCATGACTGTAAGATTGTGCGCTGCATGCAGACACCGGTAGCTGCGGCGGGTGAAATGTGTTTGAATGGTGCGACTCCCGCAGCGAGCAGCCACTTCCTGTGGACAAAAATTTTATCTGGAAGCTCGAGGCAACAAGATGGGAACAGCATACAGAAAGAGCAAGACTGCCTCTGATTGCAAGACACAGGGAGCGTTTGATGAGGTCATCATTACCCCATCTGTTAGAATTGGCTCTCTCATTGGCCAGAGCTGATCTCAGCAGCGACGATCCGTCCTGTGATTTGCCGAAAGCTGTGTAGGAAAGAGAAGGTTAGGCACACAGATGGTCCACAACCTGTTGAAGTAAAATTTATTATTTGAACAACGACAGCCTCGAAGTTCATTGATAAAGTGTTGAAAGCAGTTTCAGAAGTCAAACTGTTTGCAGATGACGCTCTAATTTACATGTCGGTCCTACAGGAAGTCCATTGCTTCTTATTTTCATGATGATAAAACAAAACTTTCAAAAGTCAGCATCATTTCAGTCAGTGGTACAAACAGAAGGTATGATGGGAAATTGAGGCATGAAGGAGAAAATTACTGCTTACAGTTTTCCAAATGAAAGTTTAGTTGGATTTTAATTGGAGATTCCCCAGGTTAATGGGGTAAAATTTTTAACTAACAGATGTCACCAGGAAACTTCCTCAGTTGGTAACTTACAGTAAGACAATTATTTTCTATATTAGTAGTTTTCTGAAATTTTAGGTTTAAATATGCAAATTAAGCATTTGGTAATTAAATATGAGCAAATTTGCAGATATCTCCATAACAGAAATCCGAACATTGGACAAAGTGTGGATCAAAAGTCTTGTTTCATTTTGTTGTCATATTTGAGTAAACTGTTTTAACATAAGGATTTGTGGATATCTGTATTTATCACTCCATAAATCAGAAAATACTGTCAACAGCCATAAATTAATACATTTTTGCCATGTTTTTAGGAATGAAAAGTTCTATAAATCAGGCTGTGAATGCAAACCCCTCTGTTTAACTCTTTAGAATATAGACAGGATTAAAACTGGAAAATTTGCTGAATATAAGAGCCACTGAGATGGAGATTTATCACTCATTGCTTGAGAAAAAAAATCATTTAGAGAAAACAAATTTTAAAGATACGTTTTGTAAAGATTTAATAGATATTACCAGAGCTGCCCCGTACTAAGAATTTCCTCAGTCATTTAGGGCCATTAAACATTAAACATGAAACATGTTTCATGTTTAATGTTTAATGGCCTAATGGCCTAAATTTGACAATGATGACGATATTAATTTAATTATTAAATTATGTATTTTTGGCGGGGCAACACAATGGTTTGAGTTGAATGTCTTAGAAAGAATGGTTACCATAATAGGGGTTTGCTTATGTATCATTCCCAGCCTGTATTATAGAACTTTTCATTCCTAAAAACACTGCAAAAATTGATTTTTATGACTGATTGTTTTCTGATTTATGGAGTGATAAAAAGAGATATCCAAAATTCCCTTTGTAACAAACTTTTGATCCAGGCTTTGTCCTGTTTTTTAGATTCTAGATTTTTATTCTGAAACTGTCTGTAAATTGATGCATTTGTAACTAGATTGTCTTATTTGTGTATTTAAACATACAATTTTAGAATACTTGTAAAACAAAAAAATACTCATCCTAATATGAGAAATCAAGTGGGGAAGTTTCATAGTGATATCTGTTAGTCAAGACTGAACTAGGTGGAGCAGAAGCTATTCTGCGATATCTGTTAAAAATGTTACCCTATTCACCTGTAGTGTCTCCACTTTAAGTAACAAACACAGATCCAGCCACAAACCTTTAAAGAAGTACAAAAACAAGACATCCTGAGCCCTGGAGGTTGGGACATGACCAAAGTCACCTTTCCCAAAAAAAGAAAAAAAAGGTTTGCTTTTTGAGAGCTCCAAAACACAAAACAGTCAAGTCAACCAATGCTGTCGAAGCCTGGTTACAATGTGGTGGGGCTCATTTGACAAGGATTCGTCCATTGTTTTATTTTTGTCTAAAAACAACTATTTTTTCTTTTTCTTTTTTTTTGTGATAAAACCAAAACTTTCAAACACCCTGAATACTTCATGGACACTGGAAGGTTTGACTGTTTGTAATTCGCCCTTAAAGTGTAACTGTTTGCAGATGATACTCTTTTTTTCACAGAGGTCACAAAGAGAGATTTCAACAGCATTTCTTTAAATATCACGTTTTTGTTTCGCATCTGCAGCTGCTTTACAGCACAGTTAAAACCACAAACTGATTTTCATCAAGATTCAACCCCAGTTTTCCAAACATGGCAAATATTTCACAGAAATCAGAATAAAAAAAGGGAAGTTGGGAGGTGGAAATTACCAGCAGGGTTATCAGGTGTCTCGGGTGCATGAGAGGGCGCCTTAGTAGTCTGCCCCTGAAGTAAGCCGCCATTGGAGGGTAATTTAAGGAGGGGTGTGGTGTTGGCGGGAGGGGCTTTGGTGGGCAGGAGTTGGGGGAAGGCAGGAAGTCGATCCACTGGTCGGTCGGTGTCATTTTTAACAGCGTTTCCTTCGTCTGGGGCGAGAGAGTAGAGAAGTACCTTGATCATGGGATCGTCTTCTGATGTTTGTTTTGGGTTCACGGTGGATTTGTTGTGTTTCAATTATCAGACACGCATTTTGATTCATGTCATCATCTCCTGCACTCGAGGAGAAATGATAGTCACCAGATACATGTCTCTGACAAACTTTCAAGTAGGACAGGGTATTGACCCTGATACTTATTTGATTAAAACCTAAACTCAAATTCTGCCAACATCAGAGAGTATAGTTTTTAGGAACAGTACTTGTTTATATACCACAAGGTAAGGCTTTTAAAAAAATACCATCTCAGTAGAAGCTCTAGTTTGAAACCCAGCCCTACTTTCAAATGAGGTTTCCAATCAGCAGACAAACATCCAAAAGATTCAGTGTCAGTCCCATGATCATGTACCTCATAGAAATACAGAAAAGTCCAGAAGACATTGCACGTGTGATGAGACAGACAGGAAGAGGACAGTGTGAGGAGATTGCAGAACGACTTGGGTTGTCTTTCCAGGGTGGAAAAATCCAACCACGTCTGCGTCTGAACTGATTGACATGCAGACTGAACATGGAAATGACTTTATAAGGCAACCACAGGAAGGACTGGAAACAGATGGACAGACCCAAAGACAGCTATGTGAATGATCTATAAATCTATGATAATGGCTGTACCTTAAGTTCTTAAATTCTAAATTACCTGAGTTCTTCTTTACTAGGCCTTGGTACATCTGTGCACTGTAAGTATTAGCCTCTTAAATTCGGTTGGACAAGTCACTGACTCCTGTTTGTTGCGCTGTGCTTGCCCAAGTCCATTTAACCTAATCTTAAATTCTACTGGAGAACCCAAACTTTCCAAAGATAATTCATGGCACCTGGGAAACTTGGGAATTTCCACTTAACTGTTGGTGGAATGTTTATGAAATCTACAATTTATTGTGGAAACAAAAGTTTAGATGGTTAAAACTTGCAGAACGTTTAATCATTTTTAAAAAAAAAAAAAAAATCCAAAAAATAAAATAAAATAACAAACTGATCAGTAATAACAAAAACGTTTCTTGTTTAAACAAAATGGGGTTTTTTTTTTGCGTTTTTACAAGATTTTTTCATCTTTAAAAAAGAAAAGTTTCATGTTAGAACAATATTGTTTTTCTATTTGATAACAAAAAACCTTTAGTATGAAGTTACAATGTGAAATGTTTCTTATAACAACACTTGTCTCATATTTTTAAAAGATGTTTTCATGGTATAACAAAATATTTTTATGTTAGAAGTTATACTGTGAAAATATCTTGTAAAAAGCAAAGAAAAAAAAGATGCCAATATATGTATATATTAAATAATACTTTTCTGCCAAAAAAAAATTATAACAAGAAACATTTCTTGTGGGGAAAAAAAGAAACTTTTCATGCTATAACAATTTACTTATTTATCTTGTTACAAGATGAAAAGTTTCTTGTTATAAGAAGAAAATGTTCTCATTGTAAAAACATATTTTTACAAAATGATGTCATAAAAAGAAACTTTTCTTGTGTTAACAACAAGATTATCTCATTATACCATGAAAATATGAAAAACATCTTGTAGTAACAGGATTTTTTTTAACATTATTACCTGATCTTGAACCAACGAAAGAACAATAGCTACTTATATCAGGAAAAATATATATTTTTACATTAATGTTTAATCCCAAGGTATTCTGTTAACCTCTTAAACTCTACTGGACCAATCACATGCTCCTGTTGTTCGGCTGAATGCTGCCAAAATTCAGGGAACTAAAAACTGAAAAAATTAAATTGATTAATTTTGAAAATCATTTCAGAGTAAAAACTATTAAACATTTTATATTTCTACGTGTTTAAAAGGTCTACAGAACCAAAGCCAGAACAACAGCTACTTGTATACTGATAAAAAATATTTTACATAAATATTTAATCCAAAAATATTCAGTTAATCTCCTGTTGTATGGATGTATGCTGCCAAAATGCAGTGAACCTCATTCACTTGATTCATTTTGAGAATCTTTGGTTTCAGAAGTTAAACTATTTTTTTTTCCCCACGATCATCCAGGAACTCACCAACTGGCCTTACAGGTGATGATGTCACCTTTTTCTGAAGGACTTCTGATTTAATTTTTCTGATTGAGAGCATAGCCAGGTTTTGGAAATGTTTTGAAGCTAAGTGCTGTTAGCCGTTTAACAAAAACCCTGAAGTTTGAGGACATATTTAAAGCGACAGTAACACAAGAAGGCTGAAAGAAGAAAAGCAGAAGAAGAAAACTGACAGCTTCAGATGCACAAACGAAGTATCGTCGAAGCATCGCTAGCAGCGCAGTATTTCAAAACAACTAGCCGTGGCGACGCTCAGGGTGGGCGGGGGCAAAGTGAACTTACTCGTACCGCTTGACCTCCGGCGACAGCACATCCACGCCTCGTATCGACTTTCTAAACTGGCCTTAGGCATGCTAGCATGCAGCCAATCACAACAGCTGCACGTCCCACAGGCCCCACCCCCTCCCAGGTGCATCAGGGAGCTCAGCGGAAACAGGTGAAGATGGATAAAGGATAAAGGATAAAGGTGATTTATGGTTAACAAAATAAAAGTCTTTCTTGTTACCGAGTGACACATGAGGCCATTTAGGCTCGGTGGAGTCGGGCGGAGGTAAAGTTTCCTGTTGACTCTCAGGTGGTGCTGCAGGAAGTAATGTGTTTACAGGAAGTGAATGTCAAAGTTAAAGTGGTGAAAGGATAGAAATGTAAAATAATGGGTTTGAAAGAAGCAGCTGCAGACGCGGGGTTTGACTGATCGCAGTGTTGAACAAACTTTATTGTCACGTCTGTTCCTGACAAACACTGAAGAGGTGATCTGTTGGTTCTAGAACTTTATGTCTGAGTTGATTTTGATTATCGCAGTGAAAAATAATGAAACATTAAGACGATAATAAAGTCCCCATGTCCTCAAACGAGATATAATCCACCACCGCTACTTTTATTATTCTAACTTCTGAAAGTAGCTTAAAAAAAGTAACCTAAATGTGTTGGTCATCGTACGTTATGATCACTGCTGTACTTTGCAGAGGATGAAAGCTAAAAAGAATCAATGTGAGATTTGTTTTCTGAGTTTCCGAGCATTTGATCAACGGGAAGCGGACAAAAACCCAAAGCTAAAATCAATAAATTAAATTTAGACAAACCTATTTTTTTCATGGATCGATCGCTCACTTTCAGTTTGTCATGAACAAAACGTTTCATAACGATCAGTCAAAACCTGGCGGGAAGCTGCTGAGGTCAAAGTGTCTCTGTGGGAAAATAAAAAGTGATAATCACCAAAAGAAGTGCGAGGAGCTCCGGGGAAAGCTGAGGTTTTGAGCAGAGGAGAGAGGCGGGTCCTGTTGTGAAGAGCTGTGACACAAAATCATCACAGGAAGTGAAAACACCTGTTAGTCTTCAAACGATTATAAAGTGCAAGGTCGTGTTTTTTATAGATGAAAAAAGTTTTCTCTCATACTCAAAGTGTCGTAATAATTTAGATTTCATTGAAAATGTTCTTTTTTTGTTTCTTAATTTGTGTTCTCGTCAGAAATAAAAACTTGTTTACCTTAATTAATCCTTAATGTATTGATTTGTGCCTGAAAAGACTTTTAACTTTAATCTAAGTTAAGATGTTTGTGATTTCTTTATTTGTTCTTTATTCACAAAACCCCTTAAAATACTTGAAAAAGTTTTTTAATAACAAATTTAGTTGTTTTTCTTTTAAAATTTCATTTGAATACTTTACATTCTTGTTATATCAACTGTTTCATTATCACAAGTATTATTTATTTATTTTTGTCATTTAACCTGTATGTTTGTTGTGTCTGAGGAAACCAGATGTTGCATCTCAAATTCTGAAATGTAACATTTTTCAATCCAGTAAAAGTCAGTTTAAAGTGAATGTTAAAGTTATTTAAGTTATTTCAGGATGAAATTACCTTTTCAGCTGAACATTAATGAGCTTTTAAGCGATTTGTAATAAGATATATATATTGCTGGTGTTTTCTGTGAGTTGAAGAACTTTAAACTCTTATCATAAATCTAATTAGTCATTTTAATTACTATACGTTTTAGACATTTTACTGATATTTTTCAGATTTTCATGAATATTTTTCAGATATCAAACATATCTTTTAGTCATTTTACTAAAACATGTCACTAAATTTAAAAAATATATATATATTTTTCATATTATTTCGAACGTTTACAATTTCTTTTTTACTTTTTACTAAAATTTTTCAGACTTTTTTTTCACTATTTTTGGGGTTAAAATTTAGAAATATTTTTCAAATATTTAACCCTTTTTTATAGACAATTTTACTAATACTTTTTCGGATATCTTACTAATATTTATCAAACTTTGTACACATTTTTCAGACATTTTACTAATATTTTCTTCTTCTTTTTTTATTATTATTATTTTTTTTTTTTACATATTTTTACCATATTTTTGAGACTTTACAAGTATTTTTTGGACATTTTACTTTTTAAAGTTTTAATTTGTTTCTTAGAAGCTCCTCCTGTGTCACAATCACTGATACTTTTGAAGTGCAATTGCTACTGAACACATACTAAAAACGTGAAGATTTGCAGCTTTTCTTTCTTTTCTATTTAAAAAAATCAAACTGTAATTTAAATATCTTTGGGGTTATTTTGGAAACTTGATAACGAAGAAGACTCACTGTGTCCTCTGTGTCTGTCACATCTTAAATTATGAAACAAATCATTAAATTAATTGATACTGATCCTAAAACCAAACACTCATTTTTCTTCTCTGCGTTTATGTGAAACATTTTTGGACTTGATGTTTGATGCAGATATTTTCTAACCAGCCTGAACATGAAAGATGTTTTTATGATGATGAGGTTCAATTAAAAAGATTCCTCCAGTAACATGAAGCAGAAATAACGAGTGAGCGACAGCAGCAGCAGACGCTGCCTCAACTCGTTCAGTTCTTAACACCAGTACATTTAAAGGATCTCAGGTCTTACCAGGGCGAGGAGGGAAGAGGGTGTGAGGACCGAGAGGTTTCTGAAAACACACAAAACATTCACTCAGATTAAAACTTCAGCAAAACTATAAGTCCCAGAGTGCACTGCTGCAAAACATCTAATCTGATCAGACGGCTTCACATTTTGCCGTTAGGAGGCCAATCACAGAATAAATTTTGGATCAGTATTGGTGCAGCTCTGTGAAGGCCGCTGAGGCTCATGGGTAATGTAGTATTAACCCTTAGAACTTTGCCATAAATACGGTCCACCTGTGCATACGTTGGTGTTTTTGGTTATTGTAACGTCGTAAATTCGGGTGAAAGTCTGTGGTTGCTGAACCCATCCACCACCCCTCCCGTCCACCCTACTCGGCCTGTTGTTGCCTTGACTTTCCGCCTTTTCCCCCTGACACTGCAAAGTGCCTTTAAACTATCACACCGGGTGGCCGCATCCCATGCCGATGTTAAATAACTGCCCAAGCGCCGGATTTCGACGATGCAGACAACATGATGGTGTGAAAGACAGAAGTCTTATCTCTCTGCTGCAGAAAAAATGAATGCTCCACCTCTGATAGTTTTTTATTTTAGACCAATTTTAAACAGGACCCGCTGCCTGCAGGAGCTCCATTTTCAGGTGTTACACATTAAAGATGAGACAACAAATCAATATTCAGGTAGAAATGATTCGTATTTGATTGGAGTTCTTGGCAGAGAGGCTGCTGGTAGTTACCTTCAGTTTCTATGAGTAATTAAACAGAAGGTTACGTACCAGCGGCTTCGCAAGAGGGTTACGCAGCTTGTATGGCTTCTGTGTATTTTTATCTGAAATATAAGGATGAAGATCAGAGACACAGCAGAAAGGTCAGGATGTTAACAACACCTTTATGTAACCACGACTGTAATCTATAAAAACTGTCCGTCAAAATCAAGACAACAAAGATGGCGTCCTTACTGCCCATGTTGGTGTTGTGGATAATCGGTTTGCTCCACATCCCGCTGCGGTCGTCCTTGTTGGACCGGACGCCAAACTCGTAAGGCGTGTTGGGTTTCAGGTTGTCGACCACCGTGTCACTGGTTGGGCAGGTCTGATAGATCCACTTCCTGTTCCTCTCCCTGTAGCGAATGGTGTAGAACCTGAAAAGAAAGCCACAGTTAGTCTGCTTTTACCTGCTTCAGTTCAGCTTTACTTTAGCTGTGGGGTTCCTCAGGGTTCGATTGTTGACATGTAATTTATGTGTCTATAAACCATCAGACAGGTTCTCCAAAACAACACTTTTAAAAGAACCCAGATGCTGTTTTCTGGTCTACAAACTCGAAGGTTTGGCAATTTTCAGGCAGCAACATTACCCAAAGTTGCATTCATTGATTGTTTTTGGTCGACTGGAGGCAACAGAACAACCTCACAATCTAAAGAAAGCAGTTGATGCTAACATGTTATTGACTTCCACATCCATCATGCGTCTGTTATGACTCGTGGGGTTCCTCAGGGTTCACTTCTGGTTCCTTTATATTTTTAGTTTACATGCTATTATGTAATTTATGTGTGTATAAATTGTCCCAGGTCTTTTACAAGAACCCAAAATTATACCTTGAAGGTTAATTTAAGCTGCGTCAAGTGATGGTTTTCAGTAATGACCAAAAGTCAGTCTCATGTCGGTGTTGGCAGAAAATGTGCCAGGGTACACTGTCTGTTTTTGGTAGATGATGAAAAGTTTCACTGGATGAGTGAAGACTTGCAGGTGGTTCTACGAGATAGGATCACAAAAGTCATTGGAGTTAATCATCTGGGGAACATGAGCGTCTGAACCAAAGTCCTGACAGTAGTTGTTGAGATATATCAGACTGGACCAACGTACAGTGCCATAAAAAGAGTCACACTGTTAGAAGTCGTCTGTGGTTTTGTGAAATTGTCCAATACTGATGTCCTCGTGTGGCGATGGAGTCAAAGACAGACCGGAGTGAGACACTTCATCATGATGAAGCTGCTTAATGGCCCAAAACTGAAGACAGCTCCTGGAACTCCAAAGAAAAATGAGTTCATCAAAGTTTCCTCGACCAGAAAACCGCCTCCACACGGTTCGTTGACTTCAAGCACTCGCTCAACAGCTTCCCCCAGTCGCTGTTGTTACTTCTGGCCGGCGGCTCTCCACTTTCACTCCATCATGTAGTGTTTTTCAGACCCAAAGAATCTGAGGCGGCAGCCAAGACATTAGCTTTTAATAAGACGTGTAATAAGAGTGGCGGGGGACGCCTGGGTCAAGCTTTCCGACAGCTTCTCCAACTTGTTCGACAGAAGAGAAAAAAAACAGGATTATTGGAGGCAGGAGAGCTGATGGAAAAGAGTTGGCCGGTGTAACATCAGTCAACACAGCAGCAGAGTTTGAGGACTTTAAATCGAACTGGTCGTCACAGAGTCAAACTTTGGAGTCAGGACTTCCTCCAAGCTCGTAAAACACATGAAACACATGAAAGGATGTTTCATGTTCACGTCGTCTCAAACAGGTTTGATGTGGAACATCTGTGAGATTCCTTCAGATGAAGGTGGCTCTGTTGTTTCATGTTTCATCACACGGCAGGTCAAACTGTCTCCGTCATCACTAACAGATCTGTTTCCTTTTATTTTTGGACGAAGTCTGAAGACGGCGGCGTCTCAAACTCACAAAGTGTCGTATGATGTGAAATTGCGCTGCTTGCTTCATTCACGCCGCTTAATTTACGTATTTCATGTCATTTTCGTGGCGTCCATCGCACAGTCCTGCGGGACTTTGCATCTAATCACGTCTTAATATTGATGTATATGTAACTCATGTGTGAATTGTTCTATTCACGCCCAGTGTGAATGCAACTCACGAGTTATTTTCCACTAATTGTTTACAAATTAGAAAATTAAGATTTTGTTTTTGGTAATCATAACAAACAAATCACGAGCTCAATTTCTTGAATTTGCAACAATCAGATCTTTAACCGTACGATTGTTTCCTGTTATCACAAGTTCTTTACTAGTTAATTATGCAGATATAAATATCTGATCAACTTCTAATCACGATATTATGACGTGATATCCTCTCACCCGTCCTCCAGACACTCGTTCATGATGTTCCCCTCGTACGGCGTCTTCAGGTAGTTCCCCCAGGACAACAGCACCGCCGTCGGGCTGACGGAGCCGATCACCAGGTGGAGCGGCTTCTCCAGGTTCACCTTCCCTGTGCACACAGGTGAGGACAGCGTGAGACATCAGGCTACGTATGAAACCACAAACAGGAAGTGGTCAGTGTACCTGTACAGTGTTTCTTCACGTCGTTGGCGGGGATCGGCTGGACGGCCACCAGGTACTTGGGCTCAGCGTCTGGAACAGAACATAGTTTGTTTTGAGTTCATCTTCAGGGTGAATTCATGAGGTTGATCAGAAGAACAGAAGAGACGCACAGCAGAGAAAATTATATCTGATCTTTAATCTCACTTTGATGGTTTAAAGTCGACACCACAAATTAAATCCCCGGGTTTGTGTCTTTGAGCTCTGAACAAAAACTGTTTGTTATGTTTCATTACCAGGTGGGACTCGACAGAAAGCTTCGGATCAGATTGTTCACCTTTATGCTTCCTGTTTCCTGTCGTCACTCACTGAATGTTTGTTGTTGTTTTGGAGTGTTTATTTGTTTGTTGTCCCGTCACGGGCCGGTCTTCAGTCTAAACTTCAGGGCTGAAACTGAACCTGAGCTCTTTACCCTGAAAACGAACTCATTCATTCACCTCGTGCTCTTCAAAGCTTCGTACGCTGACAGGTGGAAACATGCCCCGCCCCCCTCTGCTGACCTCATCCATCACCTGTAAACACCTGAGCTCACCTGAGGTCAGGAACAGAAGCTGTTTGTCTCAGATAATCCTGAATCCTCAGCTGCTGTTTGTCCTGAAGGTCAGGAGGGTTCAACGCCGCCAACGGGCGCTTTGTTCCAGCGTGTCCTTCAGCTGCAGTTTGAGTTTGTCTCTTTAAACCTCATCTACTGTGAGGGCTTCACTTTCCTCCCGTCCAGAGTTTTGTCCTGTTCTCATTTTTTTGTATCAATTATTCTGATCTTTTTTTTATGTGACTTTTTATTTATTTTTTGTTATCATTTCAAACTGGTTTTTATTTGATATAAAAACATTTTTGTTCATTTCAACTTTTCTTTTCTTTGAAAGCAGAAGAACAGATAATTTTGGGAGAACGCCGTCTTGTAACAGAGGAACATGAGAAGCAGAGGAAATTGAATTATTGAGTCTCATGTGGCTAAAAACCAAAAACCCAGTCAGATTTAAAGAGTCAACACTGCGGTCGTCCTCCTCTCCCAGCTGCTGATGGATGGATCGCTACTGAGGGCTTTTAACCAGGAAGGTAAACACCACACGAACACCGCAGGACCGCCCACACGCTTTCTCTGACAGGTGACCTCGGGGCAGAAAGAGCAGCCACAGATGAGAAATGGAAATGAAACGCCTCCCAGTCGAGCTCAAATTTCCTCCCAAACTAAACTGTGTGTATCATTTATCTTCTGACTTTCACTGACTCACAGAAAGTAAACGGAAGAGCAGCGTGTCAGATTTCCAATGCAGCACTTGAACACACCGTACGGTGCCAAAACAACAACACGATGGAAACTCAACATTTGACTTATTGAAATAAAATATCAGTCGATGTTTGGGTGAGGAAAAACATCCAAAATACAAAAAAATAAAGGTCATTTGGGTAAAGGTGACCTGTCCACCAAACCTCAGCCACATTTTGGATGATATTAAGCATCATGAAAAGCTGATGTCCCCCCACTCTCATCACAAAAGGAAAAGATTTACCTCCAAAATCTGCAAAGTGCAAACAAATCAGCCTCCAGTGTTGAAGGACGACTTTCAGCAGGTTTGCTGTCAACCCCCTCTACTGATACGCTCCCTTAAACACATCACATGTCGAAGCTTTTCACGTTTTTTCTCCTCTGATGGGATAAAGATTGCTGGCTGGCCTTCAGAAACAGGATCAGAACCACCTGCTGCATCTCAAAGCTTCTCACGTTCTGGTTTTCCCCAAAGTATTTCTGCAGAAACTCAGCGCTTCCCACGAGTCTGATGGCTCAGCGTTCACATACACAGAAACTCAACTTGCGGTCCCACGACGACACAGAGGGCTTCAGAAATGAAAATCTTTCAGTAGGTCCTGCACAAACTGACGCTCGTGTTTATAAATCAGTCTATTATCTACTTAAAGAAATTGAGTGTAAAATACAGAAAACATCTGGTCCCAACATCTGCTGTTGGCAGTCCGACCCAAAAAATAAACCCTGACTGCAAAATGTTTCGGATGTGTTCGGTGGAGAGATGTTACTCAAGATCTGTCCACCAAACTCCAGCCACATTTTGGTCGATTTTAATTTCTTTAATCACGCAAAGTTTGTGTCTTCACCTTCTAGCCGGGCTTCTCACAGTTGTATAGATTACAGGTATGGAAGCTCAGAGGGGACTTTTCCCTAAAATGTATTGGACAAATTACCAGATTTAATAAAATATAATGAAACACTGAAACAAATATACAAACACATACATTTTGATAATATTAAAATTGAAAGATATGTCATCTCCAGGCTTCCATAGAGACCTGTCCCCATCCTCATCCCGTCTTACCCATCTCAGTCTCGTACGGTTGTCCGTTCTCAGGCAGCTGGATGAACTGTTTGGAGAACATGCTGCTGCCGTAACCCAGGATATAACCCTCCAGCTTCACGTCCGGACTCGGACGCACAAACTTCATCACGATGGTGTCGCCGGTAGCGTTGATCCGAACCTTCATGTTCTGACGCCGCACTGAGGAGGAGGAGAACATAAATAAAAACAATACAGATGAAGATAAGTCGTGTGAAACATTGGACCAACGTTAAAACACAGGAACAATATAAAAATGCTGTATCTGAAATATTGAAGGTTGTGTTTGTTACTTTGAGAAGAGAAAAGTTGCTGATCAGTAAATGTGTCCAGAGTCTGTATGTGTTCTCCGTCAGTCTCAAGGAACACTCCGTTCTGATGAACCACTCTTTGATTTCATTTCATGCTGACATGAATGTCTCATTCAGAAACCAAACCCCCCATATTACTTTTTATGATTTCCCTTGGGGCCCATGGACCAGCAGGTAATGAACATCGTCCTGACCTCTGAGTTCAAACCGAACGTCACGGTCGACTGTTAAACGAGTACAAAATGTTTCAGGAACTATAAACCTTTTTGTTTTTTCAGGACTCAGGAACAGAAAACCACCAGTTTAACTTTATTACCGAGAGACTTTAAAAAACTCAAAAGTTGCAACCTTTTATTCATCACTCAAAAAATCTGAAGTCACAAACATGAAAAATATTTTTCTCTGATGTCCATCCAGAGGTTCACTAAATAAAGAGCTGCTAACAGCTAATTCGGTTCATGGAAACTACCAAAGGCTTCCTGTTTACATCCACCAAAGCATCGTGGGAACCGTATTTATAAAACTTAGAGCATGACTACACCCAAACAGACTTTACACGAAACACAAAAATCTTTACTGAGATGTTCTGCTGTAGGTACAACTGATGTACGGAGCCCCAGAAGTCCCAAAAATCTTCATAACAGAGAGGTGTCTTTGATTTTTGTTTTACTTTTCTCGCTTATTGATTCAGGCAAACTGCATTTTTCACATGTTTTACTCAGACATTCTGCTGAAGTGACGTGAGATCATACAGGAGCCCAGAACTCCTGAAGAAGTCTTATATAGATGAACTCAGAACTTTAGGTACTGGATAATATCTGGTGCACAACATGTCAATGTTATAGAGTGGTTTTCCTCGCACATCTGCATCTGGAGGCTCCCAAGATGAGATCTATTTAAAAACGCTGTCCGCCTGTTAAACAAGGTGGCATGTCCCTTTAAGGGATGAATGAGTGAACTGTGTTGTTTTAGCTGATTAACGTCTCGTAGCGCCTCGAGCCGCCGCGCAGTCAAACAATCAGGTGTGATTACACAGCGGGGCCTCCTGCAGTCCACAGAGCTGTGTCATTACCCCATCCGTCTTCTTCACGTCCTCCTGTGGGATGTTTGTTCTGCGGATCAGTGTGAGAAAAGACACGCTGGACATGTGTAATCCTGCAGCTCATTCCTGGCAGCGGCCTGTCGGAGGATTTCCAGCAGCAGCTGATTGACTGGATCAAAGTCGCTCTCAACAACCCGCAGAAGGAAAAACTACTAAATCAAGTCTGAGTGTTGTTTCAGGCCGACAGCTGCAGGAGCTCCTCCGAGAGAGGACGACATGCACCTAACACTACTGCACATAACACACCAGAGTTCACACAAGATGACAAGAGCGAGTACCACTGAGTCACAGAAATACTACAAGTACTGCACTGTACTACAAAAAACTACAACCATCAAAGTGCCAAAAGTGTACAATACTTTGAAACAAAGCACCAAGAAGACAAAAGACGAAAGAAGTCACTGCTGTAATGGGACAAACAACCACAGTGCACAATAAAGTACCAAAAGAACCACAGCAAGTATCCAGGAGTACAACAGGAGTACTACAAGAAACTGCCACAGACCCCCATCTGTTCACAAAGGTTCTAAAAAACTACCACAAGTAACCACAATGGGTACAACAAAGCACCACAGAGTACCCAGGAATACCCACCAGTATTACATGAAGTTACTGCTACACTGCAAAAGTACCACAAACAACCATAGTGTACCATAAAGTACCAACACAACCACAGCAAGTATCCAAGAGTACAACGTGAGTACTACAAGAAACTGTTACAACAAAAAATGTGAAGTACTACAAAGAACTATCAAGTGTACATCAAAGTACTACAACAAAATGCCAAAGGCCCCCAGAAGTACCACAAATGATAATACTTTTACACAAAGTATCAAAAAGAAAACCAAGACTAAACAGAAGTACTACAAGAAACTACTGCTATGCAACAAAAGTACCACAAACAACCACAGTATTCAATAAAGTACCACAACGTACCAAAAGAACCACAGAAAATAACCAAGTGTACCTCATAGTACTACAAGAAACTGCCACACACCCCCATTTGTACCACAGAGTCCAAAAGTGACCACAATGGGTACATGAAAGTACCACAAAGCATTACAAGTAACACACAGTACCCAGAAAGTACCACCATGTACTATAGAGAACTTCAAAGTGTATAATATCTGAAACAAGTATACAGCAAAGTATCAAAAAGACGACCAAAAGGACACAAGAGTACTACAAGAAGTTACTGCTGCTGCAACAAAACTACCACAAACAACAGAAGTGTACAATAAAGTACCAACACAACCACAGCAAGTATCCAAGAGTACAACATGAGTACTACTACAAAACTGCCACAGATCCCCATCTGTTCCACCAGAAGTCCAAAAAACGACCAAAAGTACCACCATGTACTAGTACCATGTAAAGTATCACAAGGACGAAAGATGACACAAGTTACTGCTATAACAGTAGGACAAACAACAGAAGTGTACAACAGCAAGTATCCAAAAGTACAACATGAGTACTACTAGACAACAGTACCACAAGTACCACAATGTGAAGTACTACAGAGAACTAACAAGTGTACATCATCGTAGTACAAGACACTGCCACAGACCCCCAGAAGTACCACAGAGTATTAAAGGTATTATACACTTTGAAGTTCTCTATAGTACATTGTGGTACTTTCTGGGTTCTTTGTGTTACTTGTAATACTTTGTGGTACTTCTGATGGTCTGTTGCAGTTTCTTGTCGTACTTTGCAACTAGGTTCTTGTGACAAAGTATCAAAAAGTCGACCAAGACTTAACAGAAGTACAACCAGAAGTTACTGCTATGCAACAAAAGTACCACAAACAAAACGTACCCAGAAAGTACCACCATGTACTAGTACCATGGAAAGTATCACAAAGACGAAAGATGAAAGAAGTTACTGCTGTAACAGTAGGACAAACAACAGAAGTGTACAACAGCAAGTATCCAAGAGTACATCCTGAGTACTACTAGACACTGTACAGACCCCCAGAAGTACCACAAAGAGATATTCACCAGAGTAACAATGTGCACAACAAGGACATCAGAGTACACAGAGTCAAGTAGAAGTATTGTGAATTTATACATGAAACTAACACAAGACCCCGTCAGCTGTCTTATGGTATCGAAAAAACTACCACGAACATATTTATACACGTGTGTTGAAGAAGTGAAGAGTAGCACGTACTGACACGAAGAATCAGTGAGACGAGTTCTGAAGTGAACTCTGAAACAGAACAAAAACTGAATGGAGTTGGTTGAGTTTCTGCGTCGGTCTCAGCTACACTAACAAACTGTTTGATGTGTCAACTAATGAGCTGCTGCTGGTTTTACTGGTCTGGTTTACTGGTCTGGAGGGAAACATGGAGAAGAAACTCCAATGAAACTGTTGCAAAACACTCTTTAATTACTTGATGTATTTCTCTGATAATTTCACTTAATAAAGGGGATTTGGCGCCACCTGCAGGTCACATTTAACCCTTTACAGGCGGAATAAAAACAAGAATCTGAGTTCTCGGCCGTTGTTGTGGAAAAAAACAGGAACACCAAACTAAATCATAAAAAGCTTAAAGTGGATCTTTACAGCTGGGTGCGGATCATCTGAGCTGCAGTTTGGTGAGGAGGCGAGCAGCTGGACGAGTCCCTGCAGAAACACGAGTCGTTGCACGACTTGTGTGGACGAGAGGAAAAGATCGTCCCTAAACGTATCAGGGTGCCAGTGGAGTTAGGTTGGATCAGTCGCTCAGTGCTTCTCACTGTTCATTACATGTTTCGCTCACGCTGCAGTTTTGTCTCTCGTAAACTTCCATATAAAGAAACCCCCTCTGTGTGTGTGTGTGTGTGTGTGTGTGTGTGTGTGTGTGTGTGTGTGTTGTTTTTGGCAGTCTCCTGCCTGGTGAGGTAATCCTCTCCTCTGCGAGTCTTTAGACCACCGCACCGCTCTGAAGGAGGATTTCGTCGTCTTACATAACGTTAACAAACTCAATGAGGCAGAAAATCACAGGTTAGATCAGGAATTAGCCCCGCCCCCTCTCCACGGGAGAAACACACCTGTCTGCATGAGTCCTCACATCACACCAACATCACACCAACGTCACAACCTGCACTGAAAATGCACCAAAATGCATGAAAAGAAAACCTGCACAACAGTGACATGTGATCACTGTCCTGCAGCCTCAGCACCTGAACGCCTCGTTACACACAGGTACAGAGGAGAGAACATGCTAAGAACCCTCATTACTACCGCAGGGATGCAAAATGTCTACTAAGAGATGCAAAATGACCACTGAAAGACGTAAAACAACCATGAGGAGACACAAAATTATCTCAGAGAGGTGCAAAATTTCTACAAAAAGATGCAAAACGACCTCAAAGGGATGCAAAATTATCTCAGAGATGCAAAATGACCACGAAAAGACGCAAAGTTGTGTCAAAGAGAAGCAAAATTTCTACAAAAAATGATGCAAAATGACCACAGAGGGATGCAAGAAGAACACAAAAAGATGCAAATCAACCTCAATGATGAAAATGAACCACAAAGGGATGCAAAACAACCACAGAGAGGCAAAAAATGACCACAGAGGGATGCAAAATGAACACAAGGAGGTGCAAAATTTCTACAGAGAGATGCAAAACAACCATGAAAGGATGCAAAATGATCTCAAACAGATGCAAAACTTCTGCAAAAAATGCAAACAGGGATGAAGCAAAATGACCACTTAGGGATGCAAAAAGAGCACAAAGAGATGCAAAATGACCAGAGATGTGAAACAACCACTAACAGATGCAAAATTTCTACAGAGAGATGCAAAACAACCACAAAGGGATGCAAAATTATCTCGGTGAGACGCAAATTTTCTACAAAAAATGCAAAAAGAGATGAAGCAAAATGACCACTAAGGGATGCAAAACCACCACAAAGACATGCAAAATGATCAAAAACAGATGCAAACTTACTACAAAGGGATGCAAAATCACAACAGAGACACAAAGCGTCCACACAGAGACACACCTGTTTGCAGAGTTATTGCCTCACAGCAAACTGCTGTGGAACGTGCAAACATGAACGCACCAACACGCTGCAGGACAACATGCAGCTTCATCACTCAGCACCTGAACGCCTCGTGACACAGGTGCGGAGGATCCAGCACGCCGCAGCGCCGCAGAGATCAACATCATGACTGGTTCAGACAGAAGCACCTGAGAACCTGCGTCCTGTCCTCTTGTCCCTCTGTCGTCATGGACACCTTGATCCTGTCTCTGTCGCCACACTCTGCACCCTGCTGTGATCTGACCTCTTGGCTGGTGCCTGTCCCCCTGTCTGTCCCCCTGTCTGTCCACCTGTCTGTCCCCCTGTCTGTCCCCCTGTCTGTCCACCTGTCTGTCCCCCTGTCTGTCCCCCTGTCTGTCCACCTGTCTGTCCCCCTGTCTGTCCCCCTGTCTGTCCACCTGTCTGTCCCCCTGTCTGTCCCCCTGTCTGTCCCCCTGTCTCATCTGCTCAGTCTGAATCTGTCCACTCACCTCTGATCGTCTGTGCAGGGACGCCCTGGAGGACAAAGGTCCCTCCGAGCAGCAGCAGGAGAGCGATGCCTGCCATGACCTCTCAAAGCTCCAGGAGGACGATGATGAAGAGGAGGACGATGATGAAGAGGAGTGACCAGGAGCTGAACAACTTCACTGAGCGTGCTCAGTCTTAGGACTTATCAGCTGTGGAACGTTCTTGGAGTGGAGAGGAGGACCACAGAAACACCTCCATCTATAGGCTCTGCAGGGGGGCGTGGCCTGGACGACATCATCACCTTCCTCTCGTACTGTACGCTCCCTCCTCCTCCTCCTCCTCCTCCTCCTCCTCTTTCCCCTCTCTCTTTTCTTCTCTCTGAAACCTCAAACATGAGGTTTTTCTTTTCTCTCTGCTTTCTTCATCATGTACCGTCTCCTCTCCTCTCCTCTCCTCTCCTCCTCTCCTCCTCTCCTCTCCTCTCCTCCTCTCCTCTCTCCTCTCTCCTCCTCTCCTCCTCTCTCCTCTCCTCTCCTCCTCTCTCCTCCTCTCCTCCCCTCTCCTCTCCTCTCCTCCTCTCTCCTCCTCTCCCCTCCTCTCCTCTCCTCTCCTCTCCTCTCCTCTCCTTCTCTCTCCTCCTCTTTCCTCTCTCCTCTCCTCTCTCCTCTCTCCTCCCCTCTCCTCTCCTCTCACCCCTCCTCTCCTCTCTCCTCTCTCCTCTCATCTCCTCTCTCCCCACCTCTCCACTCTCATCTCTCCACTCTCCTCTCCTCTCCTCTCTCCTCTCCTCCTCTCCTCTCCTCTCTCCTCTCTCCTCTCCTCTCCTCTCTCCCCTCCTCTCCTCTCTCCTCTCTCCTCTCTCCTCTCCTCCCCTCTCCTCTCCTCTCTCCCCTCCTCTCCTCTCTCCTCTCTCCTCTCCTCTCCTCTCTCCCCTCCTCTCCTCTCTCCTCTCTCCTCTCTCCTCTCCTCCTCCCCTCCCCTCCTCTCCTCCTCTGTGTGTGTTGTTTCCAGTCCCTGTTGGCTCTGTGACGGTGTATAACTCCTGCCAGCAGAGCTGTGGAGGGAAACACAACCAGGACAAACTGAAAACAGCAGGAACATGAGGACAGACACACATCAGCTCAGTGATGCTCTCTGCTGTCCTTACTGTCCTCACTGTCCTCACTGTCCTTACTGTCCTCACTGTCCTCACTGTCCTTACTGTCCTCACTGTCCTCACTGTCCTCACTGTCCTCACTGTCCTCACTGTCCTTACTGTCCTCACTGTCCTTACTGTCCTCACTGTCCTCACTGTCCTTTAGAGTCTCACAGTCACCGTTAATGACATCACTGCTGCTCCCTTCAGGCTGCAAAACGTACAACAACAATACAGTGACCACAGAGAGTGTTTTGTGTCTCTTTGTGGTTGTTTTGTGTCTCTCTGAGGTTGTTTTGTGTCTCTCTGAGGTTGTTTTGTGTCTCTTCATAGCTGTTTAGGGTCTCTTTCTGGTTGTTTTGTGTCTCTGTGGTTGATTTGTGTCTCTTTGTAGCTGTTTGTGTCTCTTTGTGGTTGTTTTGTGTCTCTGTGGTTGTTTTGTGTCTCTTTGTAGTTGTGTGTGTCTCTTTGTAGCTGTTTTGGGTCTCTGTGGTTGATTTGTGTCTCTTTGTAGTTGTTTGTGTCTCCTTGTAGCTGTTTTGTGTCTTTGTGGTTGATTTGTGTCTCTTTGTAGTTGATTGTGTCTCTTTGTGGTTGTTTTGTGTCTCTGTGGTTGTTTTGTGTCTCTTTGTAGCTGTTTGTGTCTCTTTGTAGTTGTTTTGTGTCTCTTTGTAGCTCTTTGTGTCTCTTTGTGGTTGTTTTGTGTCTCTGTGGTTGTTTTGTGTCTCTTTGTAGCTGTTTGTGTCTCTTTATGGTGGTTTTGCGTCTCTTTGTTGTTGTTTTGCGTCTCGTTGTAGTTGTTTTGTGTCGCTTTGTGGTTGTCTTGTGTCTTTTAGTGGTTGCTTTGTGTCTCTGTCGTTGTTTTGTGTCTCTTTGTTGTTGATTTGCATCTCTTTGTAGTTGTTTTGTGTCTCTTTGTGGTTATTTTGTGTCTTTTAGTGGTTGCTTTGTGTCTCTGTGGTTGTTTTGTGTCTCTTTGTTGTTGATTTGTGTCTCTTTGTAGTTGTTTTGTGTCTCTTTGTGGCTGTTTTGTGTCTCTTTGTGGCTGTTTTGTGTCTCTTTGTAGTTGTTTTGTGTCTCTTTGTGGTTGTTTTGTGTCTTTCTGTGGTTGTTTTGTGTCTCTGTGGTTGATTTGTGTCTCTTTGTGGTTGTTTGTGTCTCTTTGTGATTGTTTTGTGTCTCTTTGTGGTTGTTTTGTGTCTCTTTGTGGCTGTTTTGTGTCTCTTTTTAGTTGTTTTGTGTCTCTTTGTGGCTGTTTTGTGTCTCTTTGTAGTTGTTTTGTGTCTCTTTGTGGTTGTTTTGTGTCTTTCTGTGGTTGCTTTGTGTCTCTGTGGTTGATTTGTGTCTCTTTGTGGTTGTTTGTGTCTCTTTGTGGTTGTTTTGTGTCTCTTTGTGATTGTTTTGTGTCTCTGTGGTTATTTTGTGTCTCTTTGTTGTTGTATTGCGTCTCTTTGTAGTTGTTTTGTGTCTCTGGTTGTTCTGTGTGTCTTTGTGGTTGTTTTGTGTCTCTTTGTAGTTGTTTGTGTCTCTTTGTAGCTGTTTTGTGTCTCCGTGGTTGATTTGTGTCTCTTTGTGGTTGTTTTGTGTCTCTTTGTAGTTGTTTGTGTCTCTTTGTAGCTGTTTTGTGTCTCCGTGGTTGATTTGTGTCTCTTTGTGGTGGTTTTGTGTCTCTTTGTGGTTGTTTTGTGTCTCTTTGTAGCTGTTTTGTGTCTCTGTGGTTGATTTGTGTCTCTTTGTAGTTGTTTGTGTCTCTTTGTGGTTGTTTTGTGTCTCTTTGTAGTTGTTTGTGTCTCTTTGTGGTGGTTTTGTGTCTCTTTGTGGTTGTTTTGTGTGTCTTTGTGGCTGATTTGTGTCTGTTTGTGGTTGTTTTGTGTGTCTTTGTGGTTGATTTGTGTCTCTTTGTGGTTGATTTGTGTCTCTTTGTAGTTGTTTTGTGTCTCTTTGTGGTTGTTTTGTGTCTCTTTGTAGGTGTTTCGTGTCTCTCTGCGGTCGTCTCCTGTCTTCCTGTCAGAACTCATATTAATAATAAAAGTTTGTTTGTTTTCAGAACCAGAATCAGCTGAGACTCAAACATTTGTGAGGAGGAGGACGATGAAGGTTTGGACTGACAGGAATGTAAATCAGCTGTGAACATGCGTTTGTGTGTGTGTGTGTGTGTGTGTGTGTGTGTGTTTGGGTCACTGAGGTTTTGGTCCACGTGCTCACAGAGAAGCTTGTGAAACCAGAGCGTCCTCGGTGGCCTCGCCGCTCCTGGAGCCGAGCATGATGGGAAGAATGAAACACCACAACCCCCCCCCCCCCACACACACACACACACACACGCATGCACACACACACACGCATGCACACACACACACACAGACCCCACCCGCATCACAACACATCCGCCCGCTTCACACGTGCATGCTGGGAAAACAGCCACAGAGCCAAAAACGCTGACATGTTTTCTCCGTGTTGGAGACCTGAGGAGGGGGGCTGAAGGGAAAACCCGAACACTGGACCTGGACTCTGTGGACGCAGTGAGTCCAACACGTGGCGTCACATGCGACAGGATGGAGCTGCAGCGCTGCCAAACAGCAGCTGATGCAGAGGAAGACTAGAGCTGTGTTACAGCTCAGTCTGCTGACAGAGACTGAACTGTAACACAGAGACAAGAGAAGAAGAAGAAGAAGAAGAAGAAGAAGAAGAAGGCGGTGTTCAGATCCAGCTGCAGCGTCGGATCCTCCACCTGTCAGTCAGCTGCATCTTTGCCTAAACAATGTGTCAGAGCTGAGACAGTCTGCCCCCTGTGGACATCTGCAGTACTGAAACTTCAACCAGAAACCAGCCTGACAACAGGCTGATGTTTACCATGCTAACCATCTCTGTGTGGTCACAAAACAACCACAAAGAGACGCAAATCAACCACAAAGAAGCACAAAACAACCACAAAGACACGCAAAACAACTACAAAGAGACACAAAACAACCACAAAGAGACACAAATCAACCACAAAGAGACGCAAATCAACCACAAAGAGTCACAAAACAACCACAAAGAGACACAAATCAACCACAACGAGACGCAAAACAACCACACAGATGCAAATCAACCACAACGAGACGCAAAACGACCACAAAGAGACACAAAACAACCACAAAGAGACGCAAATAAACCATAACGAGACGCAAATCAACCACGAGACACAAAATGACCAAAGAGACACAAATCAACCACAAAGAGACACAAAACAACCACAAAGAGTCACAAATCAACCACGAACAGACACAAAACAACCACAGAGACACAAAACAACCACAGAGAGACACAAAACAACTACAAGGAGACACAAAACAACCACAAAGAGACGCAAAACAACCACAAAGAGACACAAAACAACCACAACGAGACGCAAATCAACCACAATGAGATGCAAAACAACCACAATGAGACGCAAATCAACCACAAAGAGACGCAAGACAACCACAAAGAGACACAAAACAACCACAACGAGACGCAAATCAACCACAACGAGACACAAAACCACTACAAAGAGACACAAATCAACCACAAAGAGACACAAAACAACCACAAAGAGACACAAACAACCACAAAGAGTCACAAATCAACCACAAAGAGACACAAAACAACCACAAACAGAAACAAAACAACCACAGAGACACAAATCAACCACAAAGAGACACGAAACAACCACAAAGAGACATGAAACAACCACAAAGAGACACAAAACAACCACAGAGACACAAAACAACAACAAAGAGACATGAAACAACCACAAACAGACACAAATCAACCACAGAGACACAAAACAACCACAAAGAGACACAAACAACCACAAAGAGACACAAATCAACCACAGAGACAGAAATCAACCACAAAGAGACACAAACATCCTCAGAGAGATGCAGACGTCATATAATTCTCAGAAGTCCAGTTGCGGTTGAACGTCATCAGATTTACAGATATTTAAACACGTCTCTGTAACAAATTGGATTTTGTATCACTCTGGTGATGTCATGAATTTTCCTCGGGCACCAGGATGATGACAGAACTTTATATTTAACACAAGACCAGCCGTGATGAAACGAAGGTGTTCCTGCTCTGAGCGTGTGTGTGTGAACGCACTGGTGTGAGCGTGAGGCGCTGAATCAAACCGGTCGTGTCCTTTAAGTTCAGCAGAAACTGAACAAACTGTTTCTTTGAAGTGTTTCAAACAGGCCGTAAAGATTCTGACAGCTGCAAACAACAAGCTCCGACTCGCCACAGTCGACACCTCGCTGCTCACAGGTCGGCAAAGTTCACTCCTCTTCATGTTCTTCATAAAGTCTGAGCGGCTCCACGCCTCGTCCTGTAAAACTGAAACGCTCCCACATTAAACAGCTGAAGGAACGCGGCCCGAGGCGCAGCGCTCCACTGCACTCTGCTAATTAGGTTAACGAGGCGCTGCTGGTATCCCACGGCTAATTAACAGTCAACTACAACTGAAACAAATACACTGAACAATGAGGTTCCACCTTAATGACAAACAGAACGTTCACACGCAGCCCTGATGCTGCTAACACCGACAGTACTTAAATAAACATAAACATGTTGGTTCTGAACGTTCTGTAAAGTGACGGAGGATCTGACGGCGTCATCAGGAGGTGACGTTCAGCACAAACATCTGAAGATGTTGTTATTTACCGAGACTTCACTGTGGTTCCTGTCGGAACTCCGCCAGGACTTTAAACTCACGTGATGTTTTACCACACCAGAACCCAGTGATGTTTGTTCCTAAACAGAACCACATGTGAACACAGCGTCGTTAAAACATAAAGAAACGTAAAGTTCAATTTCAGAAACAAACAGTTGTTCTGGTGACAAGGCCGAAACTAAACATCAAACATTCAGTTTGAATTAAACGTTTTTTATTTCAGTCTGATGGGAATCAAAAAGTAGAATTTAAAAAAAAAAAAACAAAGGTAAAGTTTCAATTTAAGACGAGAACTTCAGGAGCACAAAAACTTAAAATCAGGTCATTTAGAACAACCTTCAAACTTCCTGCAGAACCAGGACCAACAGCAGTGAGTTGATGGTTCTCAGCAGGATCACAAACACAAACGTTCACACCTGCCTCAGCGAGGACAAAGCAGCCGTTATTAAAGAGCCAGCAGCTGTTTGCTTCCAGGTTCCACTGCCACTCCTGACCTTTACTAACACACGCAGGCCTTCACAATAAAAGCCTGGATGACCCAACACAACCTGGGCCTTCAAAATAAAACACTGACTTCACCACTGATGAAGTTTCCACGTTCTGTCATTGAGTCAGGAACTGGTCCACAGAGGACAGACTGGTCCACAGAGGACCGACTGGTCCACAGAGGACCGACTGGTCCAGAGGGGACGGACTGGTCCAGAGGGGACGGACTGTCCTCGACATAACTGAACATTTTAATTTCATGTCACGTTCTCAGACTAAACTAAAGGTGGACATCAGGAGGGACACTGTCTGTCCTCAGCTGAACAGCCCAGGTGTGAACAGGGAGCTCTTGAACCAATCAAATGTCTCCGTCATGCCAGAGTGCCGGCGTGGACTCGGCGTGCCAGAGCCAGGAGCCACCTGCATCACATCAGGGCGCTGCAGCCCGAGGAGGAAACCAGCGGGGCTTATATAACCCCGGCTCGTCTCTCACAGAGCCATCTTTGTCCTACGCCAAGACATTTTTACACTTTAATCAGAACCTCAGAGTTCTGCCTGAAACGTTCTGAATGTGTTCGTTAGCTCAGGATTCATCAGAGTGTTCAGGCCGCCGGGGAAACTCTTCTTCTTCTTCTTCTCTTGTGGTGCTGCTCAGCTGCGGCGCTGATGTGGAAAGTGTTAGCAGATGTCGCCTGCGCGGGCCAAGCGCCACCACGTCCCCCTCCCCCTCCTCCACATCAGCTTCCCCCACTTGGAAAGGTCTCAGGTTTGGAGAGGCGAGTGGAGGAGAGGACGGTTTATTTTCCACGCCAGCTTACATGAAGAGAAGTTCTGTGAGGCCTGAAGACGAGAGAGGAGGAGGAGGAGGAGGAGGGAGTGTGGACCCAGAGACGAAGAGGAAACCCCCCAAAACACCACATAGAGCTAGGATCAGTTTGGGGGGGGCGAAAACATAAAATCACATTTCACATGTTCTGCCTTTAATACGTATTTTATTTCCAAACCTTAACTCTGCATCAGATCATCTGAGGCTCAGACTGGACGTTATTTCGTGTTAAACGCTTTCAGATACTCAGTAAATATAAACAACGTGCTGTTGCCTGGTTACGGTTCAGATATTTGGGATGGTACCCGTGTCCCTGACAGTAAATGCTAAAACAGTGCAGCTCAGATAATTTAACCTGTGAACCCTGCTCCAATCACAGACGTCACCTGTTGAGTCAAACTGTTACCCAACCCCTGAGTTCTGCTTCTTCCCAGCGCATGAAACACAAGATGCCTCCCATTAGATGAAACCGATCGCCTCAAACTGCAGGAAAAAAAAAAGAAAGACCTTCGTCGTTACGCAACCAAAGCTAACGGCCTCTGACAGGAAGGCTGACTGCGTCTGGATCCAAACCGAGGAGGAGAACAATCAGAGAGCCACTTGTTCTCGCTGAGGACTGTGTTTCCCATTAAACCCCCACACAGCCAAGTCCAGATACTTTCCAGTCGCTGTCAGATCTCAAAGAGACACCTGCCGAACCAAAACCAGTCACATCAGCTTCTTCTGACCCAGAAGTGGGTTTTAGTTTGAAAGAAATACCCTCAGACTTTGACTCTGGCTCGACTTGCTCACGTTCTTCCTCCAGGAAATGACGCATTAGTACAAGGTTTGACTGCAGAGAGGTTAGAACACCCTGGAGCTGCATACAGAACTTAAAACCCCGAAACCTTCCAAGAACTGAACTCCTGAACTGTGAAAGAATAAATAAAACCTGTCTGCAAGAACTCTTATTTTTTAAGTATTTTATATTCTATGCATTAGAGAACCCTCAGAGAGGGTTACATACTGCAGTGTCTGAACAACTCACCGAGTCATAGTCCAGTCCCACATTCCTGCTGGTTACCCGATCATAACCTGCCGGGTGTCCGATCATAGTCTGATCCTAACTTGTCCTAACCCTGAACCCTTTCAGCCATTATACCTTGGTGAAAAAGGCCCAGAGACATGGGGCCAGACTTTTCAGAGAGCTGCCAGAGAAGGCTTTCAAGACCCTGTTTTAATCATCGGGGGCGCTGTCCCTTGATATTTAACAGCAATGTCAGCCTCTTGTCAAGGAGCAACATCACATTTTACAATGCAGGCATGTTCACTGTCCCCCAGTTAGCCTAGATACTAAATTTGGGACGAATCAACTTTTTCATGGAGGAAAACTTATTAACTTATTACAACTTCCAGAGCTGAGATGTTTATTTCCAATTTCACAAGGCTCAGACCCTTCCCCTTCCTACACACAACCTACCATGTGCCCGATCATAGTCCGATCCTAACCTACCACGTGCCCGATCATAGTCCGATCCCAACCTCCCAGGTGCCCGATTATAGTCCAATCCTAACCTCCCAGGTGCCCGATCATAGTCCCATCATAACCCAGCAGGTGCCCGATCATAGTCCGATCCCAACCTCCCAGGTGCCCGATCATAGTCTGATCCTAACCTCCCAGGTGCCCGATCATAGTTCGATCCTAACCTGCCAGGTGCCCGATCACAGTCCGGTCCTAACCTACCAGATGCCCGATCATAGTCCGGTCCTAACCTGCCAAGTGCCCGATCATAGTCCGTTCCTAACCTCCCAGGTGCCCGATCATAGTCCGATCCTAACCTGTCAAGTGCCCGATCATAGTCCGATCCTAACCTACCATGTGCCCGATCATAGTCCGATCCTAACCTACCATGTGCCCGATCATAGTCCGATCCTAACCTACCATGTGCCCAATCATAGTCCAATCCTAACCTGCCAAGTGCCCGATCATAGTCCGATCCTAACCTACCATGTGCCCGATCATAGTCCGGTCCTAACCTACCAGGTGCCCGATCATAGTCCGATCCTAACCTGCCAGGTGCCCGATCATAGTCCGATCCTAACCTGCCAGGTGCCCGATCATAGTCCGATCCTAACCTCCCAGGTGCCCGATCATAGTCCGATCCTAACCTGCCAAGTGCCCGATCATAGTCCGATCCTAACCTGCCAGGTGCCCGATCACAGTCCGGTCCTAACCTACCAGATGCCCGATCATAGTCCGGTCCTAACCTGCCAAGTGCCCGATCATAGTCCGTTCCTAACCTCCCAGGTGCCCGATCATAGTCCGATCCTAACCTGTCAAGTGCCCGATCATAGTCCGATCCTAACCTACCATGTGCCCGATCATAGTCCGATCCTAACCTACCATGTGCCCGATCATAGTCCGATCCTAACTTACCATGTGCCCAATCATAGTCCAATCCTAACCTGCCAAGTGCCCGATCATAGTCCGATCCTAACCTACCAGGTGCCCGATCATAGTCCGGTCCTAACCTACCAGGTGCCCGATCATAGTCCGATCCTAACCTGCCAGGTGCCCGATCATAGTCCGATCCTAACCTGCCAGGTGCCCGATCATAGTCCGGTCCTAACCTCCCAGGTGCCCGATCATAGTCCGATCCTAACCTGCCAAGTGCCCGATCATAGTCCGATCCTAACCTGCCAGGTGCCCGATCATAGTCCGGTCCTAACCTCCCAGGTGCCCGATCATAGTCCGATCCTAACCTGCCAGGTGCCCGATCATAGTCCGGTCCTAACCTACCAGGTGCCCGATCATAGTCCGATCCTAACCTGCCAGGTGCCCGATCATAGTCCGATCCTAACCTGCCAAGTGCCCGATCATAGCCCGTTCCTAACCTCCCAGGTGCCCGATCATAGTCCGGTCCTAACCTCCCAAGTGCCCGATCATAGTCCGATCCTAACCTGCCAGGTGCCCGATCATAGTCCGATCCTAACCTGCCAGGTGCCCGATCATAGTCCGATCCTAACCTCCCAAGTGCCCGATCATAGTCCGTTCCTAACCTCCCAGGTGCCCGATCATAGTCCGATCCTAACCTGCCAGGTGCCCGATCATAGTCCGATCCTAACCTGCCAGGTGCCCGATCATAGTCCGATCCTAACCTGCCAGGTGCCCGATCATAGTCCGATCCTAACCTGCCAAGTGCCCGATCATAGTCCGGTCCTAACCTGCCAGGTGCCCGATCATAGTCCGATCCTAACCTGCCAGGTGCCCGATCATAGTCCGATCCTAACCTGCCAAGTGCCCGATCATAGTCCGATCCTAACCTGCCAGGTGCCCGATCATAGTCCGATCCTAACCTGCCAAGTGCCCGATCATAGTCCGATCCTAACCTGCCAGGTCATTATAGTCCGGTCTAACCTACCATGTGCCCGATCATAGTCCGGTTCTAACCTACCAGGTGCCCGATCATAGTCCGATCCTAACCTACCATGTGCCCGATCATAGTCCGGTTCTAACCTACCAGGTGCCCGATCATAGTCCGATCCTAACCTACCATGTGCCCGATCATAGTTCGGTTCTAACCTACCATGTGCCCGATCATAGTTTGGTCCTAACCTACCATGTGCCCGATCATAGTCCGGTCCTAACCTACCAGGTGCCCGATCATAGTCCGGTCCTAACCTACCAGGTGCCAGATCATAGTCCGGTCCTAACCTACCATGTGCCCGATCATAGTTCGGTCCTAACCTACCATGTGCCCGATCATAGTTCGGTTCTAACCTACCATGTGCCCGATCATAGTTCGGTTCTAACCTACCAGGTGCCATTATAGTTCGGTCCTAACCTACCATGTGCCCGATCATAGTTCGGTTCTAACCTACCAGGTGCCCGATCATAGTCCGGTCCTAACCTACCAGGTGCCCGATCATAGTCCGGTCCTAACCTACCATGTGCCCGATCATAGTTCGGTTCTAACCTACCAGGTGCCCGATCATAGTCCGATCCTAACCTGCCAGGTGCCCGATCATAGTCCGATCCTAACCTCCCAGGTGCCCGATCATAGTCCGATCCTAACCTACCATGTGCCCGATCATAGTCCGATCCTAACCTACCATGTGCCCGATCATAGTCCGATCCTAACCTACCATGTGCCCGATCATAGTCCGGTCCTAACCCCTCATGTTGACAGAAGGATTTGGACACTTCCCCCTTTCTTCCTGTGTTTGCTGTGAGCGAGGTCAGACCAGTCCTGGAGCGCGTACGAAATCACCATATACAGAGAACAAGAGGATCCTGGAAATAGCCTGATCCTTTAAAGTCTTCCAGCAAAGATAATCCTGTCATTATCAGCCATCCTGTTCACTTAGCATCATGTTTCAGGTTTCAGGGCTGATGGGGGTCAAGGTTAAGAGCTGTGAAAGCCTCAGCTGGGCCCAGGGGCCCCGACAACAGGGAGGGAAAGTATCTGTGATCCTCTGATTGTCAACAGGGATCTGGTTGTCTGACGTCCATGTGTGAGCCACCTGCCTCAGGCTGGTTTAACGGACGGACTGAAGACTTTAATCATGGTGATCCAGGGTTTAATGGTTTCCCTCTGAGACACGAGGATGGTCTCCACTGTCGTCGCTCATTATTCAGAAACATAATTAACGACTCAAAGATCTGTTAATGTCAAGAATTATTATAGTATTTGACGGTTCCTCCACTGTAATGTTTTGATGCTGTCACAATATTATCAATTTTATTTATTTTATTTCTATTGATTTATTTATTGTTATTTAGGGAGTACTTGTTTGAGGACATTTGGACTTTGTTATCGAAAGACGTAAGGAGGGGAGGGAGGAAGGAGAGAGGAATGAGGAGACAGAAGGGAAGAGGCAGGGAGGAGGAAAAAGGGAGGGAAGGAGAGAAGACAAGAAGAGGGGAAAAAGAGGGAGGGAGAAAGAAAGGAAAGAGGAAGGAGAGAGGAAGGAGGAAAATGGGTGAGGGACAGAGGATGGATAAGAAAGGGAGGAAAGAGGAAGGGAGATAAGGAGGAAGGACGTTTTGGTCTCCAAAGTAAGAGCGTAAAGGACTTCCTGTGGTAAGGTCACCTTAGAACCGACGACCTCAGGTGACCTCAGGTGGAGGAGGATCGACCGCTGACTTCCTGACTGGACTCATTTTAAACTCTGTGAACTGTAACAAGTCTCACGTGTCCCGGCAGAGGGACGACTCGTCTGTCCAACTCACTGATGAGTTTCTCCACTCGGCCGGTCCAAGACTTGAGACACACAATAACAACACGGCAACAACAACCACAACAACAGTCACAGGCTGCCCCTCACAACTACGACTCCCAGGGTGCATTTCACCAGCTAACAGCAATGCAAGCTGCAGACAGGCTTCGTCTCCATGGCAACAGCAGCTGGGGATCATGGGTACCGTAGTCACAGCTGTGTGCCCTGAAACGACCTCTCTGACCGTCACTGATAAATATTTGGACGTGGTGTCAGCCGTCCTGACGCATCAGGACACAATGAGAGACGGCGTCCAACAGCCTAAATGAGAACCATGAAGAAGAAGACAGCGAGTCCAGGACCTGCCGCCAGCGTCCAAAACAAAAACCACGCTGTGGAAAAACCCAAAAATAACCTCAGCGCTTCACACATCTGACACAAAGCAGCTGACAGTGACTGGAGAAACTTCATCATCATCACCATCAGCAGCAGCAGCAGCAGCTTCAGCAGCGTTGCCATGGAAACAAACAGGAGGAACAGTGACTGACAGCTCAGGGTCACTCACAGGGAATACAAAAAACACAACTTTATTTGTTTCAGAGTGTTTTAACAAACTGCTTTAAAAACCTTTAAATACAAGAGCTGCAACTTTCTGTGGCACTATCCTGACAGGAAACTGAGTGATGCAACTTTCTGTGGCACTATCCTGACAGGAAACTAAGCGATGCAACTTTCTGTGGCACTATCCTGACAGGAAACTAAGCGATGCAACTTTCTGTGGCACTATCCTGACAGGAAACGCAGTGACGCAACTTTCTTTGGCACTATCCTGACAGGAAACTAAGCGATGCAACTTTCTGTGGCACTATCCTGACAGGAAACTAAGCGATGCAACTTTCTGTGGCACTATCCTGACAGGAAACGCAGTGACGCAACTTTCTGTGGCACTATCCTGACAAGAAACTAAGCGATGCAACTTTCTGTGGCACTATCCTGACAGGAAACGCAGTGACGCAACTTTCTGTGGCACTATCCTGACAAGAAACTAAGTGATGCAACTTTCTGTGGCACTATCCTGACAAGAAACGAGTGATGTCTGATGTAAAAAACAACCACTTACTGAAGTTGATTTTTCTCACATGATTTCCTCTTGAAAACGAGTTGCTCTAAAGGAAAGAGGATCCTGGAATGGGAAGGTTTGATTTTGACGTGGATCAAACCAGTACGTGTCGTTCCATACTTTGATCGTGATACATTTGATCCGTAAACATCCGGAGAATTCTGATCCTAGCAGAAGGTGGACTCAGGCTGGATTTCAGGTGTAAAGACACTTTTTTGGACCACGTGTTTCACAGCTCTGGTTTCATGAGCTGCTGCAGGTCTCAGCACTTCATCGCTCTTACACAACATTCCTTCACTCAGCGGGCGATGAAAACACAAATATTTCCTCTTTTCATCGTCTGTCGACACGTCGTCCGTCTCACCGCAGAGCTACAATACATAACACTTTATCTCAAAATCACAACTTCAGCTTGTGAAATTCAAGAAAATATAAAAACAGGGACTACTAGGATTTAGGAGTTGGTATGTTTTACTTGTAAATATAAAATATTTAATTTTCATTCTTTAAATCAGAAAATAAAACCTCACATAAAATAATAAACAAATCTAAAATAATTATAAAACATGTAAAACATTAAATGTCTTCTTGTTGCAAACATTATTTTAGTTTTATTTTAAATGATCTAATAATATGATCAAATTCAGGTCTTTATATAAATAAAACAGGAGATTCATGTTAAATAATAAATTTGAGATGATGCAAAATTTTATCTTATCTTTTAAATGTTTAAATTAAACTTTGTAATAAAAATCATAATAAAAATTAAACAGAGTTAATTATAAAAAGAATCTAGATTTTAAACAAAATTACATTAAATATGAAATGAAATGAAAATGGAATTTAAAAAAAAAAAATAAAAAAAATCTACATTTACAAGGATACAGGAGAGAAAAACAAAATGAAGATGATGATGAAGAACAGTGACCTCTGCCTCACACCTGAAATCCTCTGTCTGTTCAAACCTTTATTTAAACACACACACGCACACACACATCTCTGCTGTCATCAGGTCGTCGTGACGATGTGTTTGACTGACAGGTGGAGAATTGTTGAACTCGGTCACATCTGTCAATAAAGACTCCAAACTTTCCAGGTATTAGACTGCTCCCTTAAAAAAACTGGAAAATCAGTGTTATTATATTTGTATGAAGTGAATTCATGTTATTTATTTAATTTTTTAATTATAAAATCTGATGTACGGAGGACAGTGAGTGTCATGGAAAGTGTATTTCAAAAAGTAACTGTATTTTTAAAGTAGCCATTGAAAAATTAGATTAATCTCTAAATAAATAGAATAAATTACAAAGTAATTCCTGGATATTTCAATGGCCGATGAAAAGCAGAATGTAAAAAAAGATTTACAAATTAAATGTTAATCCATCAATAAACAGTTCAATATAAAAAGGGACTTACAGGAACAATTTAACTGTATGTATTTATAGTTCAATAAATTAATTTGCGAACATTTTAATACCTATTCTACTAATACAAACACTTAATAATTATTTAAATAGTTTATTACAATTTCCAAACTTGTGGTCCTCTGTTCTGACGATTGGAGATTAAACCCCCAAATTTTACAATAATTTACTCAGTTACTCAAATTTCTTAATAATTAATTACTTTTTTATAGTAACTTTGTAAATTTCATTTTGTAACCACTGTAAAATTTCAGAATTTTAAAACTCCAAACACAGGTCAAACTGGAGGAATGGTTTCAATAAATAAAATATATGAATAAATATCTCATATCAATCTCTACAAAAACATCTTTGTTACCATGAAGCTGTAGTCACCAACTCAGAAACAACAGCAACTAATTTACCTTCAAAAAAGTTGACCAAAAAAACCCAACAGCCACTGAAAAATGCAAGATCAGGGGAATCCAGGTCTGGTAGGAGTCGGATGCACTGATACATGTCGTCCCATAGGTGCTCAGTTAGATTTAAGTCAGGGGAACGAGAGGGTTAGTCAATGACATCAGTGCCTTCATCATCCAGGAACTGTCTACACTCTGGACACATGAGGCCGGGTCCTGCACCAGGAGGAACCCAGGGCCCACTGTACCAGGAGGAACCCAGGGCCCTCTGCACCAGGAGGAACCCAGGGCCCTCTGCAGCAGGAGGAAGCCAGGGCCCTCTGCACCAGGAGGAAGCCAGGACCCTCTGCACCAGGAGGAACCCAGGGCCCTCTGCACCAGGAGGAACCCAGGGCCCACTGCACCAGGAGGAACCCAGGGCCCGCAGCACCAGGAGGAACCCAGGGCCCTGTGCACCAGGAGGAACCCAGGACCCTCTGCACCAGGAGGAAGCCAGGGCCCTCTGCACCAGGAGGAAGCCAGGGCCCTCTGCACCAGGAGGAACCCAGGCCCCTCTGCACCAGGAGGAACCCAGGGCCCTCTGCACCAGGAGGAACCCAGGGCCCACTGTACCAGGAGGAACCCAGGGCCCTCTGCACCAGGAGGAACCCAGGGCCCTCTGCACCAGGAGGAACCCAGGCCCCTCTGCACCAGGAGGAAGCCAGGGCCCTCTGCACCAGGAGGAACCCAGGGCCCTCTGCACCAGGAGGAACCCAGGCCCCTCTGCACCAGGAGGAACCCAGGGCCCTCTGCACCAGGAGGAACCCAGGGCCCACTGTACCAGGAGGAACCCAGGGCCCTCTGCACCAGGAGGAACCCAGGGCCCTCTGCACCAGGAGGAACCCAGGCCCCGCTGCACCAGGAGGAAGCCAGGGCCCTCTGCACCAGGAGGAACCCAGGCCCCTCTGCACCAGCATAAGGTCGCTCTGAGGATTTCATCCTGGTACCTAACAGTGGTCAGGGTACAGCTGGCTCTGACATGGAGGTCTGTGTGACCCTCCAAGGATCTGCCTCCCCAGACCATCACTGACCCACCACCAAACCAGTCATGCTGGATGATGTCACAGGCAGCATAACGTTCACCACGGCGTCTCAAAGACTCTGGGCACCAGTGCTGGGTTGATGCCCTTCTACGGCCCTGTCCAGCTCTCCTGGTGTAACAACCGGTCTCCTGGTATCTGGTATCAACCTGATTGGGCTGTAGATGCCGCCTCATGCTACCAGTAGTGACAAGGACACTAGCAGAAGACCAAACTAGAGAAGAATCAGTGAGGAAGGATAAGAGCAACTATCTGTGGTCACCACATGTAAAACCATTTCCTGTTTGTCTCTTTGATTTGACCCAAAGCAGCTGAAACTGATTCACAATCACTGGATTGATTCCTGAAATTTAGCTGACTTCCTGTTAGACTGTGGCCATCAAGTGTTCCCTTCATGTGTTTGAGCAGTGTATGTATATAAAACTTGTTCTCTTTGGTTGGTTGTGGCTCAGGATGTAGAGCAGGTTGTTTGTCCACTACCTGGTACATGGGCAGTTTGATCCCCGGCTCCTCCAGCTCGAATGTTGAGGTATTCTTGAGCAAAATAAAAACTCTTCAGAACAACATAACTTGCGCAAACAAGACAATAACTTTGAGAACAAGACAGAATAGAAATAAGATCATAAATTCCACAAACATTATTATGTTTTGTTCAGATCAGATCCCTTTAACAAGGTAATATTTGTGTGATATAGTCCGGTCAATCTGATTCAAAAATGGGCCCAACCCAGGAGAAACTGCAACAGTAATGTTTCATACTTTTTATTGGTTCTAATATTAAAAGTACACCTTCGTGGCTTTAGTGGAACATTAATAATTCCAGGTCAATATTTCCAACAAAGCACTTTTTAAGAGGATACTCTGATGTATTGTTCCTGTATTTGAGGCACTACCACCCAACAACCATTTTTTTTGCCACACTGCTCCTATGGGTGCATCTGAACTGGGCATAAATGACTCTGTATATATTTAGTATCTATAACGTCATCATTTGTTGTAGGTGTGAGAGTTATGTAGGGGACTGTAGTGCGCTGACTGGTTCTCATCCATCCATTCATTTTCATCCGCTTATCCGGGGCCAGGTTTCAGGGGCAGCAGATCAAACAACCCAGACGTCCTTCTCCTCAGCAACGCCCCAGCTCCTCCTGGAGGACCCCAAGGCGTTCCCAGACTAGATGAGATCTATAATCCCTCCAGTGTGTTCTGGGTCTGCCCCCGGGCCTCCTACCAGTGGGAAATACCCGAAACACCTCTAATGTGAGGTGCCCAGGAGGATCCTGATCAGATGTTGAGCCACCTCAACTGAAGGTGCAGCAGCTCTACTCTGAGCTCTGATCTCTAAGGCTGAGCCCAGACACCCTACAGAGGAACCTCTTCTCTGCTGCTTGTATCTGTGACCTCATTCTTTCAGTCACTACCCAGAGCTCATGACTATAGGTGAGGGTTGGGACACAGATGGACCAGGAAATCAAAACCTTCCAGCTCACCTCCCTCTTCACTACAAAGGTCCAGCGCAGCACCTGCATCACTGCAGAAGCTGCACCACACCGCCGATCCATCTCAGGCTCCACTCTACCCTCACTTGTGAACAAGACCTCAAGATACTTGAACTCCCTCGCTTAAGGCAGGAACTTTCTGCCAGCCCGGAGGGAACAGTCCACCGGTTTTCGGCAGAGAACCATGACTTCTTCACACTCTACTGAAAACTGCCCCAGGTCATGCTGGAGGTCACGGTTTGATGACGCCAACAGAACCACATCATCTGCAAAAAGCAGAGATGCAATTCTGAGGTCATCAAACCGGACCCCTTCCAACGCCCAGATGCACCTTGATGACAGATCCTGTCAATGTCAATATCACAACAGGATCGGTGACAAGGGAGAAGATGGTTCTATTAGCTACTGCTCTACTCTATTCAACATTTCAACCTTCAGTGGCACCAACGTTAAAAGAATTAAGTCCTTAATTTACCTTGATCCACTCAGTATATAATGCTGTACTTGTAATATGTTATTTGGACGTCCAAAGAGATCACAGAGATCCTCGGATGATTGCTGTTGCAGTTTTCCTGGGGTCAAACCACAGACTGACTGGACTAATATCTCGTGAAGATGTTTTATTCATAAAGTCTCAGGTCCTTTGCAATAAAACACACATTAATTTAAAATCACTGAACCTGCAGACAGTGTTCTGGGTGAATTTGAGTTTAATATAAAATATCTTAAAGCACAAATGTTCTTGCACACAACAATGCAACTGATTTCCAGCTGTTTGAAGCGGTAAAGCTGCAGTGCTTCATTAAATACTGATAATCAACATCCTCCATCTGTTGGCAAAGAGATTCACATGAGAGGGTTAAATATGTTCGAATCATCAGACCTTGGGATGATAATCAGAATCTGTTGTAACAAAATTATTTCACAGTTGTAATATGTCTGTCTCACTGCCAAGTTGACACCTCGGCAGTGTTCAAACATCTCTCTGGTTGTTCAGAAACTGGTTTCTGGAAGTTTCCGTTTGGTGATGAAACTTCCTGGGTCGGACTCCTTAAAAAAACAAACAAGACACTGACAGGCTACACGTCCTACACATCTGATAACACTCCAGCGTCGGTTGAGAAATGTAAACATTTGAGTTTGTTAAGCAGGTGATTGGTGGCGTGGTGATCCGGGTTGTCATGGAAGTAACAGGGCATCAAGGGCTCTGAGAGTCTGCGTATCGTATCCCAGAGGAGCTAACAGAGCGGTGAAGGCACTGACAGGGAGGAGCGGAAAAATGTCGGAATCAGACCGACCAACTGAAGCAAACCCAACGACTGCCGACAAACCTCCAGCGATGTGTTATGGTTTTTTTTTTTTGTTTTTTTTTTTGTATGACAGCAGCGACAGGTTGGGACGCAAACACAAGCCCTTGAGTTGAAGATGAAAGCCATGAAGTCCGTCTGAAAGCGTAAGACAGAGGTACTCAGCAGTGAAAGTGTCGAGGACGCAGTGAATAGAGACTGAAGTGGTAAAAACAAACAACACAGTATGTACAAGTGGAGGTGGAAGGTGGAGGTGAGAGGCGACCAAGCAGAGGTCAAAGTTCACTTTAGGCCACCTGGAGAGAGCGTCCGTCCAAAAGAAACTCCCGAACCCTTCTCGTCACCTTCACCTTGACTGGACAGAAGATGAACTCCTCGTCCTCCCGGGAATCAGAGACGAAGGCAGGTTTCTGTGGACACAACAGCCGTTCTATCAGCTCAGACTATGATGAATAATTATGTAGTTTTTATCTTGAAATAAACAGCAGCAACTTCAGAGATGTAAAACGTTTAAAGAAATAGGAGTAACAAGGACGAAGAAAAGAACAGACGTTCATACCTCGAGGTCACCGGCTCAGGACTCGCTATGTGGTGGAGCTTCCTCTCCTCTCCAGGAATCTGCTCCACACAACAAGAGAAAACTGGATTAGTTTGGTGGTTTTTGGCCAGCGAGTGATGTGGTGCGAACAGGCGACGTCCAAACCACAAATAAAAAGTGAAAGAAGTCCAAACATAAACAGACGAGCAGAGGGAGGAAGCAGGATCGCTGCTTGTGTATTTCCACATATTTGAGGTTTGTTTGGTTATTCGATGCCGTTCGTGGAGCGACTCCAAAAACTTTCTGCTATTTTTAAATGTTTCCTTCAAACATCAGATGATGAAGCAGATTAGTTCTGTTTAAAAGTGGTTTCTGTGTAAAAATACTGCAGCATGTTTGGTCTCTACAGATTCTGTTAGAGCGACTGGAAAAGATCTTCAGTTGGATTTCGGTCACTCAGAATGAGTAAATATCTGACTGAAACATTTCTGACCACCACTGCAGCTCAGATCATTTTGTCTAAACTAAACTCTTTACAAGACCAAATGCATTCGTAACACAAACTTATTTCTATGTGAAAACATGATTCAGTTTTCTGTTCAGTGGTGAAACTTTTGTGAATCCATCTTGAATGATTTCATAAAAATTCTCAACTTATAATAAATTATCCAGCTGTAAAAGCTTCTAATAATGAGTTTATATTCTAAATTATTCTAATAAATTATTCTATTTTTTTTGTTTTCTATTTTAAATTTGGAGTTAAATTGTAGAGGATTCAAAATGTTTATAAAAAAGGTTTTTTTATTACATGCTTAGATTTCAAAAGAATTTAAGTGTCAAAATGAATGAAAAGAGGTTGCTGTAAATGGTTAAAAATTAAAAAAAAAAAACATAAGTATTTCAAATGTTAAAAATAATCTTTTTAAATGTTTAAAAACTAAGGAAAAGACTTTTTAACGTTTTAAAACATGAAAATGATAAAAAAAAGAAAAAAGAAAAAAAAATAAGTCATAAATGTTAAATTAAAAGAAAGATGTTATTTTAAATGTCAAAATGTAAGTATTTTTAAAAATTAAAAAAGGTGAAAGGAAGTTTTTTGAATGATAAAAATACATAAAGAAGTATTCTGGACTGTTAAAATATTTGTAAAGGAAGTGTTTTTAAGTGTTAAAAATATGAAAAGGGAGTATTTTTAAACGACAAAGCAGTTTGTGTATTTTTTTCATTTGTGAATAAACTTAGACTAAACTAAAATTAAAAACATGTTTTAACAAGTCTTCACTTTGAGTCCCAGTTCGCAATTGGTTTCAAGTAATTTTCACAAACATTCAAACACTCACACTTGAGTCTGTCGCACAAAGTCTGCAAAGTGTTGATCTCTGGCACACAACTCGATTATCCTGAGACGCTCCTGGATCTCCTGCAGAGAGGTCAGAGGGAGGAAAAAATGTTTAAGTAACAGCTCTGTTGTGAGGTCAGTGAACCGGTTGTAGACTGGAGAGGAGGAGGAGGAGGAGGAGGAGGACAGCGACGACAACAAAGAGGAGGTACAAATTCTGTGTAGTGCTGAGACTGAAAATGTCACAACACTCGACTGTCTCTCTTTTAACTGAACGTTTCCTGTGATGTTACAAATAGAAACCAGAGTAACAGTAAAGGAGTGATGACAGACTCAAATTTGTTCTTTAGCGGAATGTACGTGTGATTTTAGAGAAATCTTCTTGTAATTTGAATTTTCTCTGAGATATGAAGAAAATTTACAAGTTGTTGAGGCTCAAATCTGGGACCACTTTTGTTTCTATTTATACAGACCCTTTTACTGTTAGTAAACAGTCTGATGTTTGTTGGTGGGCGGGGCTTAGCTGGATGCAAAACAGTTCTCCACAGACATTAGCTAGCGCTAGCTAACAAGTTGTGTTGTCTTGTTTTAGACGATGGAGGAAGATGATGTGAGTGGTGCGTTCAGAAACACTCATTCTGAGTGTGGGAGCGCACTCTGACACAAACTGGAGCGTCAGACTGAATTTACCAACGCACCATGTCAGGTCACTCACTCTCCGGGACCGTCAGTGTTACTTGAATAAGTAAACACTGACCAACAGGACCAGACTGGCCGACCCGTATGCTCTCACTCAGTGGATGGATGATGTCACAGGAAGCCAATCTTACAAAGGAGGACCACACTTGTTTGTTTTGCTATGGAAGCTAACGTTAGCTAATGTGCTAAAAAGTTAGCGTTGCAGAGAAATCCAATCTTCCTCTTAATCCCTCCCCAGTTTCTGATGAGGTGGACATGATAACCCTTAATACACATAACCTTATTCATCCCTACAACAGGAAATACTTTTTCCCTAACCTGATATGAAGTGTGCGCTGCACATGTGAGCATTTTTGATGATGGCCTCCGTCCAGTCCTTTGGTCTTATCACATTTAACCATAGTTGTCTTTGTTTTTGTTGACGGGCAGTGGCGGCTGGTTTTGAGCCATGACTCCTTCTATTCTGGCTCCCAATAACACAACAAGACAAACACATTTTAATACTCCTATGGAGCCTCCAGCCCTGTGGGGGAGAGGCAGCTGCACCTCCAGCTGATAACATGACGTCATCGTGACGTTGGCCAAAAAAGGGTCTGTTCTGGTTACATGGACACAATATAAGAATTCACCTCTATGCTGATGACACTAAGCTGTACGTAACATAAAATCTTGTCCCATCTTCCACAGACTTTGAGTTACATTTCACTGAAACAAGAAAATAATGTGTTCACAAACATGACGGCCAGGGGTACCTCCTTGGTTAGCGTGGTGTCTTGGTAGATGTGTTGTATCTCATTGCTGCCAATGTCTCTGGAGCCATCGGCTCCAGCAGATCTGCTGTACCGGGGCACATCATCGTCGTAGCGACGGTAATACTGGGCCATGACCGGGTCACTCTCGAACATGGGGTTGAACTTGGTGGCTCGCTCCAGTGTTGGCACACTGTCGCCCCGTCTGGAGAAAGGAAACATTAAGGTTGACTCAACAAACTCTTGGATCAAAATAAACATTAAATTGTAAACCGAACAGTCTGATGGTGTTGTCGCCAACCGTAGAGGGTCCTCGGTGTCCTCCCCATCGTACTGCTCTCGCAGCGTCCTTGCCAGGAAGAAGATGATCCCGGCCGCCACCATGAGAAAGCCGGCCACTGAGGCTATGGCGATGCCCACCACCAGTGGCTCGGAGACATACTCCTCACAGTGCTCACCACGGTACCACCAGTTCTCACCAACCCGACACCTGCGGAGAAGGTCACAAGTTTAATGCCCACATCTATAACATCTGTTGTCTGTTCTCTCTGTTGAAACACTGTAAGGAAAAAATGTGCAGTGTCACATGTTTAATGTAAACTGTCACACAACCAGAGCTGTTTACTTCCTGTTTGCACCATGAGACAAGGATGGCTGCATCAAAGCTCCCAAACAGAAGTTTAGTAAAGTTTGTTGACATAAAGACAGGACAGAGATTTTTGGTACACAGTAACTTTAAGGCGTCTGGTGTTGACTCAACTTTGTTCAGTGGGGTCAGAATTAGTGAATATGTTGACAGCAACAATAGTGACCAGTGGGATAACACAGTGTATCTAAATGTTCATGTACTTAAACACATACATAGTTCTTATTCTACCTAACTTTCTACTCTTCTTTTTTAGGTTAACTTTGAATGACGTTTCGGAAATGTGGGGTCTGTGTGGCAGCCCAGATGATGCATACAACCTCACAACTGTCCCTCATGCTGTCTTCAGTGAATGTGATGGCGATGGGTCAGGTATAGGCTATGAAGGGGAAATGGGCCGTTGAATATATATGCTGAACCTATGCAAACACATCATGATGGGAACAACTTTATCAGTGACTACAACCTCCTCCTCCAGCCTGTTCTCATTCCGAAGTTGCTGAATACCGCCACTTTGTCAGTGATTTCACTGTCAGGCACCTGATGCCAAAAGCCACCTTTGACCCTGATCACACAGAAAGCATTTTAGCAGCTGGAGGCAGCTTTTTGTTATTGTCTTTAATGAGAATGAAGCTTTTTGCTCACTGTTTTTGCGTTGCTATGCACCCCACGTCTCTGCCTGGCATTTTTGCCGGAACGCTCTTAACTCTTCAAGTTGAAAAAACTTCAACTCAGAGTGGAAACGCGCCCCGTCATCTCTTTTCCCATTGTCCAATCGGATGATCTGAGAGACGGGCCTTCTGTGGTGGTCACGACAACAAGTTTTCACTTGGTAAACGATGGAGGTGGTTGCTGGATGTCCAGGGCTATACAACTTTACAAACTCCAGTTATAGATTGCCCCCGAGTCATCCTAAAATATGCCTGGAAACATCCATCATGGAGGCGAAGCCCCTGGACCAACTGGTGGTACTCCCCTTGATCCAGCCTCTTTTTAAGGGTTTCATGTACCCACACAGATCTCAAAAAAACAGTAGATTAATTAGGACAACGTGTTGGAACGAGACTCTTGGACGTGACCCTAGGACGAGGCCTTAGAACGAGACTCTAGGACGTGACCCTGGGACAAAACCTTGGGACTGAAATGTTCTGGGAATGTTTTGGTAATGTGTTAAAGTTAGACATTTATTTCTTGTAAGACCTTGTAACCTGCCAAAACCTAATGTATGGTTATTTCCTTTTTCTTTAAAGAGCAGTGTTGTAGCCTGAGATCTAAGATTTTCATTGCTGACTGCAATGACTGTTACTCTTTAACTGCTGAGCACATGATAAATAAAGAACGGGAAAACTTATAATCATTTTTGCATCCAAGACTCAAAAAAACTCAGATGTTGTACAAGAAGTTTAAAAAGAATGCAAAGAAATTCTGTCAAACAAATAAAAGTCACCAGTAAGGTTCTTTAAGCAACAAAGAAAAGTAATCCGAGTACTTCTGTGTGCTGATATTTTAAGAGTGTAAAACCTCCCCTGACCTGCAGATGGCACCCTTGCCGGGGATGACGTCACATTTGCCGTCGTTGAGGCAGAAGTCGTACTGCACTTCACAGATGCTCTGACACGGCAGGCCATCCACACTCAGGTACCCAGCATCGCACACGCACTCGGCCTCGCCTGACCACTTGTTCACCATACACCTGGAGAACTCGTTACATGCCTGGAACTTACAGGGGTCCGCCCGGTCACCTGAGGAGGAAGCAACAGAGACAGAAGAAGTTTTAGTTGATTAATTTAAACTTTTTTGATGATTGAAGTATTTTTTCCTGTAAAGCATTTCATGGTCACAGCTTCACAAACTTTCCCGTTGAATAATGTCAATAATTATAACGTATTAGAAATAAAATATCTGCAGTGTTCTGCACCCAGTCAACCCCAGGATGAGACCTTGGAATGAAACCCTGGGATGGTACCTTTGGTTAGACCCCGGGATGAGATCTTGGGTCAGACTCCAGGACAAGAACGCTGAACAAAATCTTGAGATGAGACCTTGAGATAGACCCCAGGACCAGACTTTGGGGTGGACCCTGGGACGAGACCTTGGAATATAACTCTGGGACAAGACCCTAGGTGGAGACCTTGGGGCAAGCCAAGGGACAAGACCTTGGGCCTGAACTCAGGATGAGACCCTAGGATTAGAATTTGTGGTAGAACCTGAGACAATACTTGAGATTGTAAGATGAGACCTTAGACCGAGAATCTAGGAACATGACCGTAGGACGACACCTTGAGATTGACCCAGGGAACGAGAGCCTGAGACCAGATCAGATGAATTAACAAAACTTTCCATGTTTTAGCTACATCTTTGGAACCCCTCCAATAATCTTTTGTGATGACTTTAAGGTGGCCTTTATGACAAGTCCACTGTACAGAATCCAGTACGGTTCTGTAGGACCATGTGCTTGTGCAATGGAAAACTTCCTTCAGGGTGCAGTGGAGAGGAGTAAAGTGATTACCAGCTGTCCACAGTGACTCACTGCTGTAGATTATCAGGTTGTCAGGAGCTCCTGTGATTGGCTCAGACAGATTAAAGAGCTGCAGCTCAGCAGAGATGGAAGTGACAGTAAATCTCACGCTACAGTCCACAGAAATCATCCCGCAAATCATCCAAAATTACTTCACCTCTCTTAAATGTAAATGTACACTTTGGACACAACAGAATACACCCAACAAAAAAAATAAAGCATTCAAAGTATACTCAGTAAAATGTGTTTGACGTATTAAAAGTATAAAGTGTCCCCTGTGACTGTTATAATATTATATATGATGTCGTTAGATGACTCTGACTCATGCATTGATGTAGAAGAAGGATTTTACTGCTGCAGTTGGAAGTAGAGCTCATTTTACAATTGACTGATTATTTTCATTATGGATTAATCTACTGATTATTTTCTCCATTAATCAATTGTTTGTTTTGTTTAAACAGTAAAAACAGTGAGAAATGTTTGTCACAATGAGCCCAAAGTAACACTTCCCCAATGTTTGTTTAAGCTCAGCATTATTACTAATACATTACAACTATTACCATTATTGCATTTACGTTACAATTTTTACCATTAATACTAATATATTACAATTATTACCATAATTGTTTCTACATTACAATTATTATCACTATTATAAATATGTTATTATATATTATATTATTAACAATATTACTTATAAGTAACAATTATTAACATTATTATTTATGGGTTACAATTTTTACTACTATTATTTAAACATTACAATTATTACTATTATTACTCATACCTTACAATCCTTAACATAATTACTATTACAAATTTTACTATTATTACTAAGTCATTACAGTTATTGCTATTATTACAATACATTACAATTATAACCATTATTATTAACATGCTACAACTTTTTACGATTATCAACAATGTGTTACAATTATTAACACTATTAATAATACTTTACAATTTTTACCACTACTAGTAATTCTTTGTAATAATTACTGTTATTACTAATATGTTACAATTATTAAAATTATTACTAATACTTTACAATTGTTACCATTATTGTTAATACATTTTTACAATGATTATTAATACATTACAATTACTAAAAATATTCAGAGGAAAAGTTTGTGAAGTTTGAACCATGAAATGTTTTTACAAGGAAAAAACATTTCATGGTTGCTTCTCTGTCAATCGACCATCTGGAGTATGTTTTCAGCACCACGCCCCCTTTTGAGAGCAAACAATGCAGCATTAAACAAGGAAGTCGAAACATGTCTCAAAATTTTAAACCAACCACTTTAAAGTAACAACGCTATACCGAAGAGTTATTGTATGGTTGGTTGCATCAATAATAAATCCAAAAACGCTGACGTCTAATTTGCTCCCCTTCCATGTCTTAAAAAAACATCCAGATAGAAGGGCTTTGACTCCAGGCTATAGACCAGACCGGCTCCCTTCACCGCCGATGCCATGCCCCCCTTTTGGGGCTGTTGTAGAGAAATGGTAAAAAGCCAAAAAGCTGTTGTATAGTGAGTTAACAGTGCTGTTCCCACTGAGATCTGAAGCTCATAAGATTTGTGAATGTTCACTGTCAGTGTGGTCGATCTTTAAATGATGCTGGTGATGGCCACTACTGATGTACGGTACAGTCATATAGTTCATATAGTCAGCCTAATGATTCCTGGTGACCACAGCAAATATGTATAAATATCCAGATGAGCAATATTCAGCCCCTGTGATGGGCTGAGGCAGGGCTGGGTATCAACACTCGACACCTTTAAGGTATAGACTGAAACAACCCAGAATCAAGTAGTACCAAACGTCTCCAGTCAAATGATACCTTCATGTGATTCTCTGATTGAATGAATTTGCGGCCAATCACCACCAGCATTCTGTATTTGACAGAGTTGGCAGTTCAGCGTACCAAAATGCCACCAAAATGTTCGTACGTATGGCTATCCTACACATTCTGGGTACTGAATTACAGTAAGTACTCTCTAGCTATCAGTGTAACCCCTAGGTATGGGTCAATATAAATATAAAATTTTCAATTAAAATCATTTGTATATTTTAAGGCTGTTGCGTATGCAGCCTGTTTTTATAGCGTCTCTTTAATTGTTGGTTGCCTTGCAGCCTCTTTGGTGCTGCTAAACATGATATTTACCATTATCCAGAGAAACTTTTTGTTTTTTATTACGATCTGCAATAAAATAGTAAATCATCTAGGGCTGCCCCCGACTAAGAATTTTCCAAATTAACCAGTAGTCATCATTTAGGTCCATCAGTGGACCAACAGTCCTCATCAGGGTCCATCAGTGGACTAGTCTCCTGCTTGTTTCTGATATGAATGTAATGATTAAATGATATATTTTGGTGGTTTGAGTTGAAGGTGTGAGAAAGAATAGTATCAGTAACATTGTTAACACTGTGCTACATTACAGAGAAATACAAACCGTACTAATGAACCTTCATTAATATAGGCCTATATTTTATCTCCAAGTGCACGTCACACACTGAGCGAGCCGCCTGTTAATGACGCTGTGGGCTAATGGGCATGTAGCTACTTCCATGTTTCACATGATACGTCATGTTTGTAGTCGACCAATGAAGATGAGTTTACATATCACCTTGGGTTCGTCCTTCACCTTCTCAAAATGATCCCACACTTTGGATTTCCTGCCCGACATGTTATTAACTAGCCTGTGGAATAACCGCAGGTACCAGCCCTGGAGATTAACCTGACTCCTGTCTGACTGCTGAGCGTGGACACTTCCTGTGTCTGTCCTTTCAAAGTAAAGTCACACATGCTCCAGTCATATGGGTTTGGATTTATTTTGACGAAGTGCAGCTCCTGATAGAGTTTCATGTTTGTTTTTTGTTTTAGTTTTTCCTAAGTGACCAATGAAGTCTTGCCCATCTTTCTGGTCAACTATTGTTTGGCTGACTATTAGGGGGTAGCCCTAATTTTGTCCCATCCCTAGTTGGGTCAGTGATCCATTTGGATGGGGGACAACTGATGGGACATGATGGCAAATTAGAGCTGCAATTATTATTCAATTAATTGATTAGTTGTCAAGTATTAAATTAAAGGCCATCTAATTTGATGACTGATTAATCAGTTTGAGTAATAAAGTAAAGTAAGTAAGTAGTAAGTGATTTTTCGTTTAATTAAAAACAACAACACAAGTCAAAGTCAATGATTCCAGCTTCTTAATGTGAATATTTACAGTTTTATTTCCTCCTTTGTGACAGTAAATCAAATATCTTTGGGTTGTGAACATAACAAGACATTTGAGGATGTCATCTGATATATTTTTTACATATATCTGGTGTTTTATAGTCTGAACAACAAATCGAGTAATGGAGAAGGTAACTGATGATGAAAACAATCATTAGTGGCAGCCCTAATGGTGTCTAACCTTCATTTATTAAAGTACTGTGACCACTCAGACTCATAAATGCATACGGACATGTCAAAATTACAACCCACTCACATGTTGGGGAACTTCTGTTTTCTACACCCTGAAAAGGGCATGGTTTTCACATTTCAAGTTCCTGTATGTGCTGGTCTGATGCATTAATGTCAATGACTTGTATAAACTGCTGTATGATTTATAACAAAACATCAGATTTTGAAAACTCTTAGTTCGTAAAGTAACTACAGCCGTCTGATAAATGTACTGGAAGTACGAGTACCTCAGGCTTACAGTACCTGAGTAAATGTACCTCTGTCAGGCAGATAAAGACCACAGTGGATCAGAGTGACTCAGTGTGTGTTCTGCTGCTCACGTTCCTCTCAGACAGATTATCTCAGGTATTAGATCCTGACAGGAGCAACACAGGATTCACCTGCTGAGTATAAAACAGCTGCCAAATACAAAGACTGTCTGAAGACACATACTCAACGTACTTCTTGCAGTATTTTTTCCAGAGAGATAAATATGTGGGTTTTTTTTTTTTTCATAAAATCTGAGGCACTGAGGATAAATATGTGTGACAGACCTTAGTTTGGCGAAAATCCTAAAAGTCCCTTAAATCACTGGTTCGTGCATGTTAAATATGAAGAGGTTCTTTGTTTTAATGATAATACTTTTGTACTTTTACTTCAGTAACTATTTTTACAGTGTGGTTTTAGTACTATTACTTGAGTAAAAGATCAGAGTACTTGTTGCACCTCTGGTGAATGCAGAAATCAGAATCCTGTTGGAAGTTTGCTTTTGTTGTAGTTGACCAACACGTTTCACTGAATCGCGCCTTCACAGGTATTTATACTGTGAAAAATCTGCATCTTAATTGGAGCTTTGATTTTTGGGCCTGATCCAACTCATGCACCTGAGCTGCAGATTCCCTCAGGCTTAAATTGGAGTAACTTTGAGCCAATTTCCCTGTGATTTTTTTTTTTTTTTTTTAACGTGCAGACCTTACAGTCTGTGTCATGTCTGGAAAAATGTATGGACTGTCTTGACATCAGCTAATTAGATTTAAACTGACAAAACTTTAGAATTAGGGGTCACAGTGAACACAGAACTGAGGTGCCGTGCCACACAGGGGTTGCATGAAACCAGAAGTTCTGGTGTGTAAATGGTAGAATTGTAACTTGGTTGGAGGCGGTTGCTTCTCCTTCCCTAGCAGTAGGACAGATGTGTTTAACATGCAACAGAGTGATTATCATCATCCACACGCCACATCACTGTGGATTGCCACACACACGGAGACAGAGATGCACCGAGGGGCACAGGCCAGAAACCTGTATAGGTGAGACGCAGAGCCCACAACATTTCAGCCTGTAGATTGTAATAAATATTTTAATTCGGGATGTCAACGGTTAACAGAGCATATTTTTGATTGGTTACGCATGTAGGTTGAAAGGTTCATTTTGCTACTCTTCAGTTTACTGCACTGCGCACCACACAGGTCTGGTGGGTGACAGACAGCCGTTAGCTGTGTTAATATGCTGACACATAGTGCTCACTGCCAATCTGTTGGTCTCCACTGATTAGCTAACGTTGGCCTCAGCCACTCTGCACTGCACACCAACTGGGTTGGATGGAAGCTAGCTAGGGGCACAAGTCATTTGGTGAGTGCCGTAAGTAATGCCACTCCGACCCAGGAGCGTTGCTGTTGATATATGGCAGCCACCTTCCTTTCTCCCCCCAGGTCGTCCTGGTGAGTGAAACCCCTTTAGCATTATTTACTTCACTGTTAGCTCTATTAGCTTGTTAGCGGTGTCAGCATAGCTGATGTTGCTAACATAGTTAGCAATGCTAAAGGGGGTTTCAGGGCAAAATGAAGCCGCTTACTCACTGTGGCGCCCTGTGGGGAGACCAGAGGGCAGTGGAGCAACTTGTTCTTTTTACCATCAGTTCCTAAAAAACCTATAAAATCATGCAAGTCTTTGTCCACTTTGTGCAGCACTTTGCAAAGATCGCTTTGACTAGTTGTCAAACACAACAGGAAACAGTAATGTCACTGCTAAAATAAGACAATAAATTACTCTCTCTGTTGCAGAGACATATATAAATAAACCTAACTCAGTGAAAATGGAGTCAAATGTTTTCTAAAAATCTTATTTTTGTGGTTGAGCCCTCAGCTGTTTGAAATGATTTGGATTCTCCATTGTTGGTCCACTACCAGGAGGGTGTTACCAGTGGTAATCAGGAATGAGCAGCACCTCTACCTACCTTCCACCCAGTCTGGGTGGTGCACAGTGCAGAGTGCAGGGCAAGGCTAACTTTGGCTAACCAGTGTAACTTGGAGGTTGGGCTGTGGGCACTATGGTTATACATGTTAACATGGCTAGCCGACTGTGTGTCAGGAAAGCCGACAGAAAATAAAATAAAAGGCGAAACATTAAACCCTCACCTCCTCTACATGGATAAATCCTTGAAATGCCGCACTAAAGCTCACTGAGTCAATGGAGGGCGCACTAAAAGGAAAGGCCACTTGTATTTCACGGCATTTCGCACTTTTTTACCCCTAAAAATGAACCAATTACTTACCGGTTAACAGGTGTTGGGTTATTAAAGGGAAAATAAATGAAACCGACATCCCTAATTTTAATGTTGAAGAAAACATATATTTTTCACTTTGGAAAATCTGTTTTTTTAGTCGGGTATGGGCCTAAAACTGCTGCCGTGGTTCAGGCTCAGGTCCGGCTTGGACCTGAGACTTTTTGTGGATCTCATGGGATAGTTCAATACAGATCAACTTGTTTAAGACAACTATTAAAAGTGAAGCAGGAAAGGAGTTGAAAAAAGTCCACTGGGATCATATTTTTGAGGCATAATTGATTGAATCATCCAAAAAATGTTTCAGTAATCTGATCTTATTGAAGAATATTCATGATGGAGCTTTTATTTAAAAGAGAACTGATGTTCTGTGAATTCAATGGAAAAAACTGAATGTTTGTCTTTCTCTATTTTACTGCTGTCCTACCGGATTCGACGTCCAGCGAGTACTTGTCGATGGCCAGGTTCATGGTTTGGTAGGCAGTGTTGGCGAAGTCCTCCAGGATGAGGTAGACGACGTTGGTTACCCCTCTGGGAACTGGCTTACCGAACCTCATCCTGCTGTTCACCACAATGCTGCCATTCCTGAAGTTAAGGATCTCCAGGTTCTGGAAGTTGTTCAGGTTGGACTGAAGGTACGGGACCAGCTGTGATGCGAAGACAAAGATGTGTGAAGAACGTAACACATGAATGTAAAAGTTTAAATTCACTGGATTCTTTGAGTTCTCACCAGTTGGAGGAACCGTTGCTCCAGAGCCTTGTACTCAGGGGAGCTCTTGTTGAAGAGGTCCATGGAAAACGCCATGTTGGTCACCCTTAGGCTGAAGAATACCGTCAGGGCCCTGCCGGGTCGGGTCGGTAATGCGATGGCATCCAGGTCTGACCCCTGAGCCCCGCTCGAGAAGCCACTGCTGTCAGCCTCAGTTGCCACACCGCCATACTGGAACACATCAAAGCTGACGTTGATGCTTGGCACGTCGGAAAAAATGTGCTCGAAAGGTTGGATCTCAGTAATGGGGGTGTTGTTGTTAACTTCCTGAAGCAAGGACGTTGTTTGGACCATACCGCTATCTAATTTACTTTCTGAAGTATTTGTCAAGGTGGTAAATGAGTTTTCATCTTGTGCTGAAGCACCTGGCGGCACTTCTACAGCATCCATTGGAGCATCTTCTGTTTTGTTCACAACCACCACTGATGGCGTTAAATGAGGAACATCTTCAGTTGGACTGCTCACTGGAACTTCTTCAATGTCTTCATGGTTTGGATGCTCATGGTGAACCGGTTCCTCATCTTCTGGCGCCGAATCCGACACTCGAGTAAATGGTGAGTCCTTTTCAGGCGAGAGCGCGATGCTGCTGCTGTGGTCTGAACTTACAGAGGAAGTGAGGACAGGAGCAGCTGCCGTGGTGACAACCATGACTTCATCCGCAGTCAGATCCTCATCTTGGATTCCAACTGCCGGCACCGTCGTTATCTCAGGATCAGCGCCACCAATGTGTTGCACCTCCAAAATCTCAACTTCACTGTGGTCTTCGGTTTCTGGCAGCAGCAGTTTGGGTTTTTCTGTAAGTATCTCGAGTTCTGGCAGCTCTTCAGTGACTGAATCAAAACTGGTTTCTTTGACTGTGACTGCCTGGACTTCGACAATCGTAGGGGACCCTTCGGTTGAGGAAACGCCAGGATCAGGTACTTCAGGTGCAACAGTGACTTCAACCTCCTTTTTCTCAGGTACATCTTCTGATTTAAACCCATCTGTAGCCGCTGGAAGCTCTGTTGCTGTTTCAGTAGTTACTTGTATATCTTTAGTGATTTCTGGAAGCTTAACTGCCGAATCAGTTGGCCCTGCAAAAACAGGGGCCTCACGAGTCCAGGGTTCAGGTTCAGGAGAATCTGTGACTGGTGCTGCACGGGTGTGAGGTCCAGTAGAGGAGTAGTCATCATAGATGAGAGATGTCTCCACTGTTTTAACTGAAAGTTCTATGTTCAAGGTTCCTTTTGGCGAGAATACAGGTGCTGTGGTGGTGGTTGAGTACCGAGGGTCAGTGCTGATGTGTGGTGTAATCAAAACCTGGTCCAAGAAAGGTTCCTCTATGCCTCTATCCAGCACTGATTCCTCAAAAGCAGGAACTGTTGTTGCCTGCAAAGGGGGAGCACTCGTGAACTCAACTTCCATCGCAATTACATCCGCTTTCTCAGTGGCTACTGAATCAACACCAACATCCTCATCTTCATCCTCGGTTTCCTCAAGATCAGGTGGCGGTAGCACCTCCAGGCTGCCATCACCCTCCTCATAGAAGCCAGCGCCGTCAGAGGTTGCTGCTGGCTGCCAGGACCAGAGATCAGCTCCCTGGCCGTCTCCAGAGAAACCAGAGCCAGATCCTTCATCCAGCGTGACCTCAGAGCCTGTCTGCGGTTTCACCGGTGTCGAAAGGGGGGCGGCTGCAGAGGAGCCTCCAGGACCAGCTGCATGGTCCCCTCGGGTGGTGTCGTCTCCAGCAGCAGGAGCGTTACTCAGGAGGAATTCTTCATCTTCAATGTTTCCGTTATCTGTAAACCAGAGAAGCACAAGGAAGGTTATACAGCAGGTGACAGGAAATGCTAACAGAAAAAATTATAAAGATCCAGATTTTTTTACTGTCTCAAAAACCCGACAGGATGGGATTTTAACTGCCAGTGTGGAAGTTCTTTATTGATTAAATTATTTGCTCACTCTCACTCTGCAGCTCAGGGAATTCTGCGGCCGGAGGCCTCGTGCTCTCGTCAAACATGAAGACGTCATTCTCGCTCACTACGTCGCCCTGAGGACCTTTCCACTGGTCAAAGGGGTCAAACAGGAAGTCCTCTTTGTTGAGGAAAATGTTGCTGGTGTCCGCCTCATGAAGTGGAGCATCGGGAGGCTTCTCTGCAGCGAGGACGTTATCCTGAAAAAAGAAAGTGTACTGATGTTGATACGAATGGGTGTTCATGTCTGTGATCAGTTTCTTCTTCGGCTTCAGTTGAACTCACCATGTTGTTGAAGGCGTCGGCCGTTCGGCTCGTAGGTTTCACATCAGGTAACAAGTTCTCCGCTGCGGAACAAAGTCAGTGTTAACATCCTTTAATGTTCTTGGATCAAATGCGCCAGGAAGGGAATGTATACCATAAAAAGATTTTACTGAGTCCTGAACGTCTTCTTTGATTGGCAGATTTAAATTTCAAGTGAGGGTCAAACTGGAACTTTAACATCATCGTTTTTAAGTTAAAACATTCTATTGAAAATCAACTTGAAAATATTATTTATTAAGACTTAACGACAAGAACAGAAAGAATATTTCATCCTCTTTCCAATAAAAATACAACCATGTTTAGAGATGTGCACTAAAATAAAGACAGATAAAGTTAAATACCCAAATTATTTAACTGTTAAAATAATATACAAGTTCAGAATTTTCAAATAATTAACTATCTGGTATGAAATATTAAGAAATGGGAATTTTCTTGATTTTTTAAAAAAATGTATTATTAATCTATGATTGGAATTTTATTCTGCATATGTGTTGTACTGTAGACGAATGTTTTTATTTGCATGTTTGGCTGAGCTGCTGTGAACTGATGAAAAACTGTTATTTTCACTTAACTGTATTTAGCACCAACAAATCCAGTTAAAACACAATACTAGAATTAGAATTGGACAGAAAATGTCATCAGTTCAAAGTTTTATCCAATCAAATTTTGTCATAATTAGCAAATTAATTCTTGAGTTACTGCCAAAAACATGTTTTGTGAGTTCACAGTGACCTTTGACCACCGAATACTAATCAGTTCATTGTTGAGTCCAGGTGGACGCTTGTGCCAAATTTGAAGAGGCATTTTTGAGATATTCACGAGAATGGGACAGACAGTCCGAAAACATAATGCATCCCCCCACGACTGTCGTCAGCGCAGAGGCATAAAATGTTTCTATTATATCTAGAATTAGCGCCAAATCCTGAAAAAGTTAGTATGAAATTTGTGGGAATTTACAAACCTGTTGAACCTTTTTTTAACGTAGCAGAAATAAATTTGTATTGATAAACATTAAAAATACCCCCAACAAGTCAGTGGGAGGAAACATCAAACAGTTTTTGAATCAAACTACCATTCTCCAGCTGTGGGTCGTCAGGCTGCCTCTCCAGGCTGCTGTTGGACATGAAGTTGTCCTTGTGCAGCGCCTCAGTGATGTAGTTGCGGAAGTCGGTGATGGTGTAGACGACGGTGGGCTGCTCGGCAGCTCCGGGATAGTTCTTCTCCACCAGGTTGTTCTGCAGGGAGATGAAGTCCAGCGTGTCATTGGCGATGCCGCTGGCGCTGTCCACTTCCAAGGTGATGGCGTAGTGCACCAGGACCACCAAACCTCTGAGAGGGAACATCATCAAAACAAAATCTCTTCATCTTTGAGGATTTTATCGACTTTCTCCTTCAGCTTGACACTTTCTACTACTGCAGAGTTCAGGTGAGTTTTAGAGTGTCTCTGGAGGGGAGGGGGCACTTTCCTGGACAGAGGGGAGGAGGGGAGGTCGTAAACCTTTAAGAGTAATCTGGCAGCTGCAGGTGGCCGGCGAGCAGTGAGCGACTTATCCCACTTAAGAGCCGATTGACTATTGTTAAGGACATTAACTGGAAATTAGAGCAGAGTAACAGCAGAGCTCTTATTTACTGCGACAGGCAACTGAGAGGGGAGCTTGGGGGCTGCAAGGACAAGACGACAAGGTGAGGAGAGGTAAACCACTCGTCTACACTTAAGATTCAGACTCTCAAATAAACACTTAGAACAACAAGATGAATCAGTTCTGGGGAAGTCTTTGTAGTCACAGTGACACAAATGATGTAGGGAGACAACATTGTGCTCGTATACGGAGCAACTTTTATTCCATGACTTCTAAAGGTTTGGTTCTCAAAGTCTGCCCTCTGAGTCCTGCTTCAACTTGACAGATAATCACACATTAATCAACTGGAACTTTGTGCACCATTAAAAATACGCTGAAAAGAAAAAAGTCTGAAAAGAACCAAAATGGTGTCAAACATCCAGCTGATGAGGTCCAAATGAGGAAAAACTTACCGTTCCAGATCCTTCTGTGGCCTGAGGACAGAAACAGCACATCACATAAACATATTAAAAAACGTATAAACATCTCAACAGTCTGTTTGTAACTTTACATTAAAGATGTCTCAGTTTATGATCAATAAAAGGTTTGAGTTCTCAAAGCAGCGGTAATATTTGCTCAGACAGTTATCGGGATCGTACTTTACAGGAACTCTACCTGAATTCAACAATGTAGATGTTCTTGAAGCCTGGCAGCCTCTCAAAGGCGTCTTCGATCTGAGAGTTAAAGAGAGAAAATAAGTTTGAGTCTTTCTTTGAAGTTTTCAGATTCTTTATTTGTTCCCTCTGAAGCGACAAACTGAAACAGCAGACATCAAAAACTCGAGTCCTGTTAAAATTTGTGTGACTGAAGTAGCATTGAATCAACTCCAGGAGCAATGATGTCCAAAAGTTTGTCGTATTGTCTAATGAGACGAGAACTGGATTTGTACTGAAAAACTTACTGTGGTACTCTTCATGTATTAATACTACAAATCTTTTTAACTTGTACCCTGTATATCTATATCTATCTATCTATCTATCTATCTATCTATCTATCTATATCTATCTATCTATCTATCTATCTATATATACATCCTTTTTTCCAGTGTAAGAACAATCTAAAGAAAAAATGAGTCATTCCTTGTTTTTGGACACAAACTTGGCCTTTAAGGGTGATTTTGATTCTGAAATGTAAATAACATAATTAATATATATAAATAAAACTGTTTTTGTCTTTGTTTAAACAATGATGATTCAAGAAAAGCAGAAAAACATCAGTGTAACAGCTGATTCATGACTGTTTTTAACCACAGAGTCTGTCCAGTAAAGTCTCAGCTGTAGAAATCTTGTATTTGGACTGAACACCCAGATTCTCCTGACTCCTGCTGATTCTATCAGCTCTGTTATCCACTTCATATTCCCTCATTAACGACCTCCACCCCGACATTCAAACCATAAACCAGCTCCCCGACGTCACTGAAGGTGGAGCAGAGCCTGAAAAAGTCCCGGCGGTGAGGGGAATACACCGGCGACGATCTCTACTTTCCTGGCACGGCGTTGTTTTTCCAAAGTGAGTCACTGCTCGTATTGTGTATGAAGGTTTCCAGCTCTGGTTCTGCCTCAGCAGGAGGGTCATATAGATCGATCCGCTGGCAGGGCCCAGGAAACTCAAGCTCTAAAGCGTGAAAAACACTATGAGGCCTTTAAACCAGAGCCAAAGTCCTGAGTCGGCAGTTCTCAGGAAACCGCAGGCGAGTAATGAGCGTGCATCCTGGACGTCAGAGAGAGGAGTGAAGAGAAGGAACCACTGAAACCACTAAACCTGGCTGAAGGATGAACTGAAGCTGCAACTAACAACTGTGTTTGTTACCTAATCATCTGTGGATTCTTAATAAGTATTAGTAGTATTAGTATGTGAAGATTTGAGGGATGAAGTACAAGTTTAAAAGGTTTGTAGTATTATTACAGCTGAGACTTTACTGGACAGACTCTGTGGTTAAAAACAGTCATGAATCAGCTGTTACACTTTTCTGCTTCTTTTGAATCATCATTGTTTACACAAAGACAAAAACAGTTTTATTTATATATATTATTTATGTTATTTACATTTCAGAATCAAAATCACCCTTAAAGGCCAAGTTTGTGTCCAAAAACAAGGAATGACTCATTTTTTCTTTGGATTGTTCTTACACTGGAAAAAAGGATACATATAGGGTACAAGTTTAACAGGTTTGTAGTATTAGTACATGAAGATTTGAGGGACGTAGTACAAGTTTAACAGGTTTGTAGTATTAGTACATGAAGATTTGAAGGACGTAGTACAAGTTTAACAGGTTTGTAGTATTAATAAGTGAAGATATGAGGGATGTAGTACACGTTTAAAAGGTTTGTAGTATTAGTACATGAAGATATGAGGGACGTAGTACAAGTTTAACAGGTTTGTAGTATTAGTACATGATTGAGGGACGTAGTACAAGTTTAACAGGTTTGTAGTATTAGTACATGAAGATTTGAGGGACGTAGTACAAGTTTAACAGGTTTGTAGTATTAATAAGTGAAGATATGAGGGATGTAGTACATGTTTAAAAGGTTTGTAGTATTAGTACATGAAGATATGAGGGACGTAGTACAAGTTAAACAGATTTGAAGTATTAGTACATGAAGATATGAGGGATGTAGTACAAGTTAAAAAGGTTTGAAGTATTAGTACATAAAGATATGAGGGATGTAGTACAAGTTTAAAAGGTTTGTAGTATTAGTACTTGAAAGTCTGAAGGATGTGTAATGACCTCTATTCAAGCAGTGAAATACGTCTGTAAAATCATTTTTTATTTCGGTTTAGTTAACAACTTTATTTTTCACTTCTTTTTTTTTAGGTGACCATGATCACCCTAACTTGAATGTAGAAAAACTTCAGAGTAAACCTCGTAAAAGCCAGCGTACCCTGCGTGTGAAGTGTCGGGCCAGCTGCTGGTAGTGGAAGCTGCTCGGGTCTCTCAGGGCGTCGTTGTAGGTTTCTCCTCTCAGCTTGAGGCTCAGCTCCACAACCTGGTCCTTCAGGGGCCTCTGGGGCCACAGCAGGGTGTCATCTATCTCATTACCGATCTGAATGTGAAGGAACATACAAGTTTGGTGTTGGTATCATATCAGGACCAGGGCTGAACTGTTGGAGGATGACCTGGGCCCAGTTGTTGATCAGCTTAACCCTTAATACACATAACCTTATTCATCTCTACAACAGGAAATACTTTTTCCCTAACCTGATATGAAGTGTGCGCTGCACATGTGAGCATTTTTGATGATGGCCTCCGTCCAGTCCTTTGGTCTTATCACATTTAACCATAGTTGTCTTTGTTTTTGTTGACGGGCAGTGGCGGCTGGTTTTGAGCCATGACTCCTTCTATTCTGGCTCCCAATAACACAACAAGACAAACACATTTTAACACTCCTATGGAGCCTACAGCCCTGTGGGGGAGAGGCAGCTGCACCTCCAGCAGACTTTGTTACATTGGCAAGTATCGTATTGTTGTCCAAATCGTATTGTAATGAAACTAGTGATTTACACCCCTGCTATTGTACAGATTTGATCCAGTCCGCCAAAATCCTTTCAGAATACTTCTGAACAACTGGGCCCAGGCATTCTACAACAAATCAATATTTGCTTACCGAGTTCTCGTCCTCCAACCCAAAGGCGTTGTTTCCAAATAAGTTGTCCTCTAAGTCATAAGGCCTCTCTGTTAGGTCTGGGAAGTTGCCGTTGTTATACTCGACTACGTACTTTGTTGTGACCTCCAAAGAGGGACCAGGGGTGGCCTCCTCAGTGGCATCCACTGCAGTGCCTTGCGTTGTCCCTGCAGTGACCTCCGCAACAGATTCTGGGGTGATTTTGGCAAGGGGCTCTGATGTGACCTCCGCTGGGGCCTCTGTCGTGATTTGATTTGCATCCTCTGCTGATACATCAGGGGAGATACCCTCAACTTCCTCTGGGACAACCTGAACACTGTCCTCACTTAGGTCTTCTTCAGGTGTGCCCTCTGGGACAGGCTCATCAGGAAACTCTAGATTGACCTCCTCTGCTTTGGTGATATCTCCCCCTGTGGCAGTCCCTGGATGGGAAACCTCTGGCGATGTTTCACTCGCAGCCTCTGGGACAGTTTCTCTCTCAGGGAAAGATTCCAATTCTGGAACTTTCCTTTCAGGCTCAACCACCTGTGTAGTACCCTTACTACTGGTGTCTGGTGCTTCTCTTACTTTGGGGTCTTCTGGAAGTTCCACTGTTACCTCTGGTTCAGGTATTTCCTCCACCTCTGTTGCGGGTGATAAAATTTCAGTATCTTCGGGAACAACAAAAATAACCGGAGTAATCTCCTCATCAATGTCTCGGGTTTCCTCAAGAGTCTCTGGGACAACTTCCTCAGCAACTTCTGGTTCAGATTCTTCTGTTTCTGATTCGGCAATACTGACTTCGTCCTCTGATATCTCCTCCAAGACTTCAGAAATAGCTTCTTCTCTGTCCGATGGTTCCCCTCCTGCTGCTTCTTGTTCTTTATCTACAGATGTTATATCAAGATCCGATTTATCAGTTACCACTTCAGGCTCTGCATCTTGTGCAATTCTGTCCGTAGGTTCCTTCCTTTCATCAACCTCTTCTATGTGTTCTGCTTCTTGTGCTGGTTCTCTGGTGGGTTCTGTCTCTTCTAAAATTTCTTCAACAAGTTCTGCTTCTTGTGTTGGTTCTTCTGTGAGTTCTGTTTCTGCCGCAGTTTCTTTTACAGGTTCCACGTCTTGTGTTGGTACTCTTGAGGGTTCTGCTGACTCCTCTGCAGTTTCTTCTGCAGGCTCCACTTCCTGTGCTGGTACTCTTGAGGGTTCTGCTGACTCCTCTGCAGTTTCTTCTGCAGGCTCCACTCCCTGTGCTGGTTCTCCTGTGGGTTCTGTCTCTTCAGTAGTTTCAGCTCCAGGTTCTTCCTCTTTTGCAGCACCTCCTGTCGGCTCTGCTGTTTCTACAATTTCTTGTTCAGGTTCTGCTTCTTGTGCTGTTACATCTGTTTCTTTTTTCTCTTCAGGTTCAAGAGATTCCTCAGGTGTTTCTGCACTTTCAACTGGTTCTCCTGTAGTCTGGGTTGTTCCTTCTTCTTTTGTAGTCTCATCTACTGTCTCTACTGGCCGTTCTTCAGTGATTTCTGTTTCTACTGTAGCCTCAGCTGGTTCTTCTTCTGCTGTGACGTGTACTGGAGCTTGTAATGTATCCTCCGCGGTAACTGTTGCCCCTTCTTTTTTCTCTGATAGTTTTTCCTCTGCTGCCTCGACCACTTCCTCTTCCCCCACCGTGACATCTTCTATTTCAACTGCTAGTTCTTCTTCTGCTGTTTCACCTGTCTCTGCTGTTATCACTTCCGTGGACTCCACTTCAACAGCAGCTTCAGTTGTCTCATCTTCAACAACAACCGAAGCTTCTTCGTGTTTGACTTCTACTTTCACCTCTTCTTCTGTTGCCTCTGCTACTGTTTTTTTCTCCTCAGGTGTGTCTTCCTCTGTGACCTCCGTCTCGGCCACTGTAGCATCTGGTGGCACCTCCTCAGGGACAAAGGAGGAATCTTCATCCTTGTCTTCTTGTAAGATCACTACAACAGGCTCAGAAGTAACCTCGGCCGTTAGCTTTGGTGTGTCTTCTGGTGCGTCGCCCTCTCCAGCGTCTTTACTAACTTCTACTGCTATCTTGTCTGTTGTCAGAATCGAGGCCTGAGAAGGAACCTCCATTTCCATGTCCGAGACAGATTCTTGCTCTGGAGTCACATTTAGAAATACTTCATCTTCTTCTTCTGAATCTTGATCTGTTATCAGATATACAGTTGGAGTTGGCTCTGTGTTGACTTCGGTTTCATCTTGGCTGACTTTGACCTCTGAAGGATGTTCCTCGGGTTCTTCAAGAATTGCTGCTTCAACTACTTCAGGTGCATCTGGCACAGTTTCATCAGTTGGCTCTGGTGAATCCTCAGTTTGAACCTCATCAGTCAACGCAACATCTGGGGTGATATCCAAAGAGTTGTCTGGAACTTCTCCACCTTCTGGGCCCACAATGACCTCAGAAGTTGTCTCTGGGGTAAGCTCGGTCACAACTTCTGATGGAGCCTCAGCAGCAGGTTGTAGGAATTCCTCCTGCCCTAACTCTTCCAGTGTGGCAGTTTCTGTAGCAGGTACTGTGGTGGGGCTTGTAAGAACTACAACAGTAGCTGCTGTGAGGACCTCTTCAGCCATGGCTTCTGAGGGTGGCTCTTCACCTTTTGGGGTAACTTCTTTAATCCCTTCAGATCCAGGCACATTCCCAAGATCAGGAATTACTGCATCTTCCACAGCAGCCTCCTCCTCTGTTGTATCTGGGACAGTTTGGTCTCGCCCCACATCCTCAACAAGCCCATCAAAGGGCTTATCAGAGTCACTAACCTCTGTGGCAATGTCCTCTGCAATGTCCTCAACACCTATTTCTTCAGTCTTCGGAGTGTCAGTAATGACCAAAGGGGGACTTTCTGAAGTGATGCCACCTCCAGTCTCCTGGACATCTTCCTCAGGCTCAGAGGTCAAATCCACAGGGATCCCGATCCAGGATGTTGCAGCCTCTTGAACAGACCCTTCGGTTGTAGAGGATGGAGGTGTCCAATCAGTGCCCTCAAAGTCCGGTGAAAGGTCATCTTGGTCGGTTGAGATTATGTCCGATGTGACATCTTCTGTTTCAACTGCTAGTTCTTCTTCTGCTGTTTCACCTGTTTCTGCTCTTATCACTTCCGTGTTAACGTCTTCCCCTGCAAAATGAAAACACAGTTAAAATGACATGATCAGGACGATGGAAAGAAAATTCAAGGAGTTGCATGATGCAGAATCATACAGGGGAATGACATATACTGCCAAGACCACCAAACAGAGCTGTAAGACTCAGACCCTTTCAGAAATTTGTCAGTGGTTTTGGGGCATTGGTGATCCCTGCTAAAATGTCCTAAGTTTATTAATGAAATACAATCTGTGGTTGACTGTTTGTTCTTTATAGACCCTTTTACTGTTAGTAAACAGTCTGATGTTTGTTGGTGGGCGGGGCTTAGCTGGAGGCAAAACAATTCTCCACAGACATTAGCTAGCGCTAGCTAACAAGTTGTGTTGTCTTGTTTTAGACGATAGAGGAAGATGATGTGAGTGGTGCGTTCAGAAACACTCATTGTGAGTGTGGGAGCGCACTCTGACACAAACTGGAGCGTTGATAAATTGGGAGCGCTGTCTGAATGTAGCGTTGGGTTATCCAGAGCAGCGCACTCTCAGAGTGGCAGAGCGCACTCTGGACACTCTGTCTGTGGAGACGGAGCAGCAGAGCGCCGAGCGGAGTGAATGTGTGATTAACTTAACCGTTGGTTCATTCATGTAGAAATATAACGCTGCGTTTCTTCCACCAACAGGGCTCTCATTTTAGTGTAGAGCGTCAGACTGAATTTACCAACGCACCATGTCAGGTCACTCACTCTCTGGGACCGCCAGTGTTACTTGAATAAGTAAACACTGACCAACGGGACCAGACTGGCCGACCCGTATGCTCTCACTCAGTGGATGGATGATGTCACAGGAAGCCAATCTTACAAAGGAGGACCACACTTGTTTGTTTTGCTATGGAAGCTAACGTTAGCTAATGTGCTAAAAAGTTAGCGTTGCAGAGAAATCCAATCTTCCTCTTAATCCCTCCCCAGTTTCTGATGAGGTGGACATGATAACCCTTAATACACATAACCTTATTCATCCCTACAACAGGAAATACTTTTTCCCTAACCTGATATGAAGTGTGCGCTGCACATGTGAGCATTTTTGATGATGGCCTCCGTCCAGTCCTTTGGTCTTATCACATTTAACCATAGTTGTCTTTGTTTTTGTTGACGGGCAGTGGCGGCTGGTTTTGAGCCATGACTCCTTCTATTCTGGCTCCCAATAACACAACAAGACAAATACATTTTAACACTCCTATGGAGCCTCCAGCCCTGTGGGGGAGAGGCAGCTGCACCTCCAGGTGACAACATGATGTCATCGTGACGTCGGCCCTGAAAGGGTTTATATCCATTTATGTGTGTGAAATCTACAGCTGTGTAATGTTGGCGTTTATCTGGGTCGAGTCCTGCTGGAGTTTTACCTCTTCAGACATTTTAACTTCTCCATGAACCTTTGAAGTGGGTGAAGTCGTGCCACACTGCTTTCACTAAACTTTGAAAAACAAAGCTGCTTTAGCGACGACTGCTGCGAACAAAGCGTCTCAACCTGTAGCTGTGATCTCACTAACCCTGATACCTGTCCTGCAGTGACTCAGTCACGTCTACACCTCTGGTCCTCTGCTCATTGACCAGACTGCTGCCTGTAAATAGGCTTACAGATCTATTCTGAGAGCGGAGCGTGTGACGGGAATCAGTCTCCTGCACCCACTCCTCCTTCACATGGGCTGAGGTGGGTGTTAGCTGTCAACAGACTCTTAAACCTGTACGGACATTTAGGTTCGTACGAGCGTTGTTTTTCACGCCCACCAGGGGGTCATTAAAGACTTTCAATAGGTCACCAGTAGGACACTATTAACCACCTGCTGTCCTTTAATGAATGAGCTGCTCTGCTTCCTTCAGCTTTACGTCAACATTTGAACAGTGAAAGTTAATAAAAAAGAGAAATGTTTAAACACATAATAGCCGGGTTAAAACACATACATGTATTGAATGAATGAACTTAATGCACCACACTTAGGATAAAAGCTTCTGCTAAATGAGTCTGATGTAAAAAATATTCAATAAATAAAAAATAACAATTTATTTTTACCAACACCACTCTTGAATGTATATTTAACAACTGATGCACATATTAAATGTATTTGTGATTCTTATTTCTATTTATGTGGATATTGTGCTGTACATTGTAGCATAATAGTTGCATGTTAATATTTCTTTAAACTTTACATACTAGTTTTATACATTGTTAATGTAGCATAATGCACAGATTTTAAAATTTCTAACTTAACGCACTATATTCATACATTGTAATGTAGTATAACGCTCATTATTTCTATATTTCTAAACTTAACATACTATTTTTTTCATTTTTTCCCCCATTACTGTCATATTACTAAACTTTACATACTAGCTTTATACATTGCTAATGTAGCACAAGGCACATTATTTTTATGTTTCTAAAACTGCCACACTTGTTTTATACATTCTAATGTGATAAAATGCAAATTATTTTCATATTTCTAAACTCAACATCTTTATTTTATACATTGTAAAGTAGCATAATGCATATATTTTTATATTTCTTAACTTTACGTATTACTTTTATACATTATTTTTATTTCTAAGTTTTACATACTAGTTTTTTAACTTTGTAATGTACCAAAATGTACATACTTTTAGATTCCTAAACTTTGCATACTATTTTATACATCGTGATGTAGAATAATGTACAGATGTTTATATCTCTAAACTTAACATACTACTTTTATACATTATTTTTTATATTTTCATGCATTGTAACTTAGCATAATGCGCGTTATTTTTATACTTCTACACCATATATATTTAGCATATTATACACATTTTATACTTAGATTATTTTATAGTGTTTGACATTGTAGCATTATGCACATATATTTTTTATTTTTTATTTCTACATACTTCTCATTTTCTTACTTCATATCTCTGCTTTCTTATAATTCTCTATGCTTTACATCAAAGTGGCTGTGACATCACAATTTTCCTCAGTAATTAATAGTGTTTTTCTGATTCTGACTCTGTTGAACAAAAATGTTGACAACACTTATTAAGATTTATTGCAAATATTGTTTTTATTTTCCTTTTCTAGTTCATACTGTGAATGTTTCACGCCACTGCACAAACTGCGACTTTTAAAACTGTACAACTCCTTTAAAAACAAACACACTGCACTTTTTTTCTTTTTTTTCCCTATTATTCATTTATGGTTCCTGAATTTTGCGGTTGTTGCTTTTACTTTGATTTTGTTTTACTGTGTTTATTGTTACACACCAAAGCAAATTTCTGGTATGTGAAAACCTATTCAGAGAGTGAGCGTCAGGTGAGTGTTTACCTGGCTGAGTCACTGATTCTGCAGTCTGGACCGTTGTTGTTTCAGAGCTGCAGGACAGAAACAGAGACAGGAAAGTGTTCAGGGGAAAAATAGAGAAAGTTATCAGCGACAGCTTTCTCTGTCACATTTTAAATCTTCTGTTAATGTGAAAGAAAAAGAAACATCAGGATAGTTATTGATTATAACCATACAGAAATTACAAGTTTACAGAAGGACTCAACATTAAACATTCACAAATAAATATTGATGTTAAACTTAATTAATTTTGTTAATTTGCGTTGTAGTCCAGTCAGTGTAGCTCAAAAAAGGGCCTGACCAAGGAGAAACCGCAACAGTAATGTTGTATAGTTTTTATTAGTCCCAGCACCCTCCTGTGTCACATATTATAAGTACACCTTCATGGATTAAGTGAAACTTATTTTCCAGTCATGGGACAGGAGAGCTTCACTAATTCCATGACTTTTCCAAAAACTTAATAATTCCGTGACTTCTCCAAAAATTAACTTTAAGCACTGATGCTGTGACACGAAGGCCCTAAATTTTGACCCTGGAATTTACCTTGTTCCACTAAGCATATTTTGCTATACTTTTAAGATGTTATTTGGATGCCTCTGAGGATCACATAAGACCTTGAATGAACCACAGATTGACTGGACTATTGATGGTTTTTGTATGTAATCACAGCTCTTTTCTTGTTATGATCAGAGATTGAATGATTACATCCATAAATGTTACAGAACGATGAGTTACTGTCCAGTGAAAACCAGGTAAAAGTCCACATGTAGTGAGTTTGAATTTTTCAGATTTTCTTGATTAGTTCGTCGATTAATCACTAACAACCTGAAACTGCACACAACCAAAATGTGATGAGTATTTCCTCCTGAATGAAATAGAAAATATTTCTTAAGATAAATAAAAATCATTAATGACATAAATATTTAATTTCAGTCCTCGATTAAATGTTCCTTTAATCTTCTACTTTCTGAGCTAAATAAATTTAATTTAAAAAAAAAAACCTTTAGACTGTGTGAAAAGTGCATCGGCCGCCTGATTTTCTGAGCTCGTCAAAAAATGTAAAGATACATAGATTTCACAGGACAGCAGTGATGAATAATGTAGAAAATAAATTATATTAAAGTAAAAACAATAAAAAATAAAATACAGTTGTTAAAAGTAAGAGTCTAAATTTTAGTCCAGGAGTGCAGCATTTAAAGCAGCATCAGTAAAATGGGCAGAAGCTGATTTATAAAGGGGAATTTTCCACTTATTTTAAGATTTTTTTTCTCAGTTAATGTTTTTTTTTTAAATCTTAAAACTCTTAATAATCAGTTAAAACCAAAATTTACTGAGAGATGGTCTTCAGGGCCTTGAACAGAAACCCAGTCTGTGACGAAACATCTGTGAACCCTTAAAATAGTTGGCATTCCCCTTTAAAGTCATTAAAGAACAACACAGCTGGGCCTAGGCACTTTTACAGTGCCAAATTAACAAAGACCACACGACTGTAAAAAAAAAAAGCGCAACAAGTTAAACAAGCACAACAAGCAAGCGTCTCGACTCCTCGTCATCTGGCTGAGTGTGAAGCAGCTAATTACCGAGTCATTAAAACTCTACGAGTCCAGGTTTCAGTTGAAGAATGTAGTTTGTATTATTTGTATATATGTACATATATACACATTATATATATACATATATATATATACACACATACATACATACATATATATATATATATACATATACATATATATATTACATATACATTTGCGTACATTTATACTCATATTTGTAATTTATACATACAACAATCTGTAAATTCCATGTACACTTACATGTAATTTACATATACTATTATATGTAAATTAAATACAGAAACGTCCCTATTTATATTTGACTGTACTACTTGTAACTAGTTATTTCAGTATTGTTAATGCATTTGTTTGCTTATATGAAAATGAAAAACTTGTGTAATTTATACTTATATTTGTAATTTACAATTACAACTATTTGTAATTCACATGTATACTTACATGTAATTAACATATATTTATATATGTCAATCACGTACTGTACATTTATTCATGTAACTATTTGTAATGTATTTGTATACTATACTAAACATATTCAAATAATTTTCCAAATATACTCATGTGTAAATTACATATTTATGTGCAATTTATATCTCTACTAATTTTTTATTTACTTTGTAATTTACATGTATACTTGTACTTACTGTACGTAATTTACATATATAATAATATTTATCAGGTTTTTGTGTGTGCAAATGACATTTCTGCTGTATTGTCAGTTTTGGTGGTTTGTTGGTGGACTGACTCGGGGTCAGGTTGGTGTCTGCAGGCCTACCTGCACGGAGGAGGACCTGAGGTGATGGGCACACTGCAGCAGGTAATGAAACACAGCACAGGTGTCAATAAACAACCACTTCCACTTTATAACTTTCACTTATAACCATAATTTTAGTGCAACAGCGCTAAACGAAAGTCCCGAAGTTTTGGGGTTTCACGTCTGTGAGATGAGAGGGTGAGGATATTTATCTGAACCTTCAGATTATCTGACACTGTACAGTAATAGTTTTATCGAAGATGCCTTCAAAGTTTCTGTTCATAATTAAGTCATAGAAACTCCAAACAAGTGAACAAATCTGTGGGAACTTTTGAACCAGACTCCGATTAAAATCAATTTGTTTGTTTGTTTGAAATTAATAACTTGATATAGAAAAACAAAACAAAACTTGTTTTGTGTGGGGAAAAAAACAAGTTGGAACATTCTCAAAGTGATGGCCGATTGTTTAATATTTGTAAAGAAAATAAGACCGTAAGGACTTAGGGATAATTTGCAGTATAAAACATCACAAGTGTTGAACAGGAAATAAAGAAGAGTACAACACAGACCAGACAAAGCAGCAATCACACGCTAAAGGCAGAGTTTACAGAGCTACTGTCTCACCCCACTGCCTGAATTTGTTTTCACGCTTTTTAAAAAATAAATACGATTAAGAGACTCGTCACTGAAAGACGATGTTAAATAAATATTATTTAAGAAAACCAGCACAACAACACAACATCAACATGACACTTTGAAATGAAACACACGCTCGTAAACCGACCTGTTCATCGCTGTAGCCATGGCGACTCTCTGAAAGAAAGAAACACGTCGTCAGCAAAGAGAAACATCACAGATTGTAACAAATAAAAAGAAAGACATTAACAGGACGGCTGAGGTTGGTTTGTCACCTTTTTGTGGCCTCACATCAAAATTTTAAAGTTTTATTTGAAGTTGAAGTTTTATCAGTTTACCTAATATCTACGTATATTTCAAAGATACTAAAATAGATTAAAATCTTTAGTGAAACGTCCAGCTCTGTTTTTTTTAGTAAATTTTATTTGTTAGTCTTTTGAAAGGAAACACAAACTCAGACCTCAAGTATTTGTCTGAACTTTTGTAAACCAAAAAGTATTTGTACTTGTACTGAGCTATAGATTACAACAGTAATTAAAAGGGAAAAAAAAGTTGTAACACTGTGCAAAATGCAAATAAAAACAGAACTGAATAATTTGTATTTAATCAGATGCAGCAAGACTAGATATTTAAAGTTTAAACTAATAAAATTGATGATTTACTAATTCTGTGACTTTTGAAACACTTCTAGCGATTTTTATTAATTCCATGACTTCTTCAAAAACTTTTAAGACTTTTACTAATTCTGTGACTTTTCAAAAAGGAATGTATTACGCTCTGCTTACCACGTGTCACATCCATCGGGTCCATCGCACTGCCTTGCGGGAATTTGCGTCTAATCATGTCTTAACATTGACATTATGCGTAATTCACTCATGAAAATTGGCACTTCAAACAAAAGGCTCCTCAAAATATCAAATAAATTATACTTGGTGTGTTCAAAACTTTATCCCCATGTCGTTCTGCTTCATTCAACATCTTTTTTATAGACTGAAATGTAAGAATTTCTTTATCACTATAGTTTTATACCGTTAATACCATGTCTTGTCTAATTTACTGAAAAAAAGGACATGTTGAATAATTAGAGTATTTCCCCCACTGAATGTTAAGAAATATTTACAAATTATTTTATTTTATTTTATTCTATTTTATTTCTTTTCATTTTATTTTATGTACATTTTACACAGCATCCCAACATTTTTGGAATCAGGGTTGTATTATAATTTATATATTTTATTGCTTATGGTAGTAATAATAATAATAGAAGTATTTTGAATTATACACTATATGACAATATTCATGAATTATTTATGTTCATTATTATACACTATGTATTAATGTATCACCTTTTCTTTAATGTAGTATTCATACACAAACACAGATGACAAAAACAATTTTCCCCCGGGGATTAATAAAGTATTCTGAATCTGAATCTGAATCTGAATGTACCGTCACGTCCATATTCCTCACACAGCCTGATTTTATTTTATTTTGTTGTCACCTTTAAACTAAAATAAAAACCCAAACGCACAGTCATGTCGGCTGTTGTCACGCAGACTTACACTCAACATTAAAATACTCACACTCTTGACAAGGCTGATGTGTTCTTCTGATTGGCTGAAGAACCGGCCAATGTCCATGACGGTGGCGGAGCCGTCCATGCAGCGACCGACCCAATCCTGGTACTCGTCCCGCTCTGGCAGCCGGTCCCAGAAGATCTTATATGCCTCCCACACCGTCTCCTGGCACACTGAAACACATGACAACCTCAAGTTATAACCCTGAAACAAAAAGTCTCGAACATGAGGACCACTCAAGGTCCCTGCAAGGAGAAGGGTCTCAGCACGTACAGAAATATCCTTCAAACACCCAACATCAACACATCTGGAGATTCAAGGTTTCACTGGACAGGAAGTGACTAAAGTACAAGACTTCCCTCTGACACATAGTGCAGGAGAAATCCTCAAGTAAAGTACAGGTACCTTGAATCTGTATTTGAGCAGAGTACTTGACCATGACTCTCAGAGACATGAATGTTCTCCTGCTCATCGAGCTGAAAACCAATATGTCTTAGATCCATCTCTGTAAACATCAACAGATCTGCTTTACTGTTTATTGTTTACTGTTTATGGTTGGAGTTCTGTCAGCATGTTTCCATAAACCTGACCATCCAAATGTCTTCATTTGGGTCCAGAATAGACAAACTGCTAAATTTAGACAGTGACCTCATCAAAGTCTGAATCATTGGTAAACATCAGCTGTTTGGAGCCGGAGCTCAACAACACCACAGAGAAAGGGTCGTTTCAGGTGGAGGACTCTCAGAGCGAAGGTTTGAGTTCCTCTGCTCTGGAGCAGAGCAACAAGGACACAAACTACAATGTGAGGCGATAACAAGAAGTCATGTTGATTAAGAACAGTTGCGACAGCAGCGTCCGTCTCGTCTATGACTCTCGCCATTGTTGGTTGTTTTTATGTTGTCAGAGAAACCATATTTTGATTTCAGACGAATCAGCGAACTCAGCAGTGTGGGCAGATACAAAGTTCTGAACCAGGGATAGGAGTTTCTAGGATTTGTGGACATTCAGGGCTCAGTCAGACCTGAATCAGGGGGTCCGGGGGGATCCTCCCCGGCACTGATGCACCAGCAGCTTTTGGTCATTTCAGTCAGGGGAAGCAGTTCCATGAAGCAATTGCTGATCACATGAACGCTCTCAGATTTGCCACACAGAGGTCGCCATGCTGTGGTAGCCCCCTGGCTTTGGATGATCAATAAGGGGCCAGGGCATCACAGAAGCAGAAAGATGACAAGATAGACGAGTTGATAATGTTGGTGTTTAAATAGGCAGAGTCGTACGACACAATACAACCAGAAGAAAAAGTCGAAACCTATGTCTCATTTTTGTTAAGGAGACGTGATGAAAATTATTGGACTAAAAGGTTTTACATTTTCATTGACTCAAACATTTTGAATTTTCATACTTACTAAAATGTTTTGAATTCTTCTCGACTAAAACATTTTTAATTTTGTCGACTCAAACACTTTGAATTAACGTTTAAAATTTTCGTCAATAAAAACGTTTAGAATTTTCTTTGATGAAATATTTGAGTTTTCGTTGACGGAAATGGTGAATTTGAATTTTTGTCGAGTGAAATGTTTTGACTTTATATTTACTAATTGTAAATGTTTGTCGACTAAACCTAGACTAAAACCATAAGAAATAAAAACTGTGACTAAAACTAATGAACATTTTTGACTAAATCTAAAATAGCTGTCAAAATTAAACTGCCTGCATCGACATTTCCAGCAAACTTCAGATGGTAAATTTTCGAAATACGTATGAAAGTTTGGTCATTTCAGTGATTTCAATTGTCTTACTACAGTGTGCCTTGTGGACAGCCAGTTGCCACACGACGACAGCTTAATGTATATTAAAAGTTTAAAACATACCAGTGTGAACCAATTTATTTTCCCTGTGATTAAGAAAATGGTTTCGGGGCCACCTGGCACCCTGTTGAGGACCAGATTCGGCCTGTGGGCTGTAAGTTGAGCATCACTGGTCTGGACCCAGGTGGGTAGATCATCTGAGAGCGTAACAGAAAGCTGTTCAAGTTACGTCATTTCACTTCAACATAAACAACAGCTATCACATAACAACTAAACCATCTGCATGACAACTGAGCAAACGGCATCCACTGATGAAGGCCACTGGCTTTGGCTGAAAGCTTCAGAAAAACAAAGTCAGTGGGTCTTATGATGAGTTTTTTGTCCAGTGATTCCCAAGATCAACAGATAAACCTTTCAGTTTGACGTCCAACATCAGTCCTTCTGAGATCGAAGGATAAAACTCAACATTACTGTCCGTTATTGATTTAATTATTTCCTCCTTTAATTAAGGTTCACGCCTGAAGGCCTGTAAGAGATGAACTTTGACCCTGAAACCACAGGAAGTACCCAAAACTGAAGCCTCAGAGTTAAGGAGGTCGTGTTTTTACAGTGCATCTGGCCCTGCATGACCTACGACCTTTCTGGGCTCGGCTGCCTTTAATGACGGAAGACTCGAGGATTAAGTTCGTTTGGATAAGAGCTTCAGTGAAACACCTCCAGTGTTGAGGGAACAAACCGGAGGAAACAAAGACCAGGACCAGGACCAGGACCAGGACCAGCACAAGCCCACTTACCTCTGAGGTGGAAGTAGTTGAGGTGGTTGGCGACGGCCTGGTCGAACGTCTCCTGAGTGCAAAACTTGACTCCGCTGGGAAACAAGATATTCCTTTTTCTTCGAGATAGAGCACCGTGTTGTCTGTACAGAAGCTGGTCTGAGTCCAAATGTTCACCACGCTCCTCCGAGTCCAACGTCTGCTCCCAAGTTGCATCTGGAAGGAAACCAGACAGTGTACATTAACTCTGTTATTACCATCTGCCACTACTTTATACTCTGATTTACTTTGCCAAACATTGAATATGCTCAGAACCAGCAATTTTACTGCTGATACTTTAACTACACGAGGCCAATGATACTTGTGTACTTTTACTGCTGATACTTTAACTACATGAAGCTGATGATACTTGTGTACTTTTACTGCTGATACTTCAACTACATGAGGCTGATGATACCTGTGTACTGAGCAGGAATTGTATATGAATGTACAGGTACTTTTACTTGAGTAAATGAGTACTTGTAGAAGTATAGGTATCTCTTGTTAGTAATAGAAACTGCATACGAACCGGTCTCTGTGTAGAAATACCCTGACAGCAGCAGCACCACCCCGATCGTCCACAGCACCACCCTCCGGCTCTGTCCTTCCATCTCTCAGTTAATCTGAACGTCCAGCCGGACTCTGTATCTTATGTCCACGTCCTCAGCTCATCAGCCGCTCCAGTCTCACAGGTGTCCATCCACCAGGTCCCAGTACACAGTGAGCTCAGTATGTGGAGGTTCAGTACGGTCCTGGCGTGGCGTCGCCGCGCTGCTCGTTGCTCTGTCAGGTGAGCAGATGGGACTTTGCTGCCGGGGAGATTTTTTCTCTTTGCTCTAATCCTATTTGTTAAGCCGCTGCAGTGGATGACTGTCAGAGCCGCCGCGCTTCGGTGCAACAGGTCAGTCTTGCTTAAAGGAAATCAAACAGGATGATTGTGTCCGAGACTCGGGATTCGACTTTTCACTGAAAAATAACTGAATTAATTAGTTATTAGATTTTTACCGGCGCGGTGCTATGGCTCCAAAAAATGACGCTGTTGTTCCACAAATCAGTGAAACTGCTGCACAGACCTGCAGCTGGTTTATGTTTGAATCTGAAAATATGTTCAGTTTCATTCATCTTCAAATATGAAAACACAATTTAAATTTTACAATGTATTAATGACAGAGATCTTAATGTTTATTAATGTGATTATTAACAACTATTAATTCCTCCTGCAGTAAAACACAAAATGTCCACTTGAAATGTCCTTGTATCAGCTCATACCCACATTATAGTCTGTCATGTATCTTAAGGCCAGGTTTAAAAGCCAAATACAGTTAATAAATCAGGTGGACTCAAAGTCTTAATGTAAATAATAAAAACAGAAAAAAACTTTCACTTGTTTCTGACAAATTTTCATCAAAATTGGTCCCAAGAAGATGAAATCTCAGCTCAGTCGGAGCAATTTTTGTTGGGATTTAGCTGGAATTGAGCAGGCATGTTACAGCCACCCAACCAGAATCCAGCCAGAACCTAACCAGAATCCAAACAAAACAACAGCCAGAATCCAACTGGAATCCAACCTGACACTGGCCAGAACTTAGCCAGAATGCAACTGGAATCCAGCCAGATACCAGCCAGAACCTAACTGGAATCTAGCCAGAATCTAACCGGAATCTAGCCAGAACTTAACCGGAATCCAGCCAGAACTTAACCAGAATCTAGCCAGAATCTAACCAGAATTCAGCTACAGTTCAACTGGAATCTATCCAGGATCTAACCACAACACAACCGGAATCCAGCCAGAACTTAACCAGAATCTAGCCAGAATCTAACCGGAATCCAGCCAGAACTTAACCAGAATCTAGCCAGAATCTAACCGGAATCCAGCCAGAACTTAACCAGAATCTAGCCAGAATCCAGCCAGAACTTAACCAGAATCTAGCCAGAATCTAGCCAGAATCCAGCCAGAACTTAACCAGAATCTAGCCAGAATCTAACCAGAATTCAGCTACAGTTCAACTGGAATCTATCCAGGATCTAACCACAACACAACCGGAATCCAGCCAGGACAGGACAGTCAGAGCCGACAAGTCGGTCATCAGCCAGGTGGTCGTTAAAGCACACTGATCTGTGGATTACCTGAATGCTCTGCGAGGTCACATCGGGCATTAAAGGGTCAGAGGTGATGATGGAGCGCCTCAGAGCCCACGCTTTCCCCCGCTCGTTTTCACTGAACCAGTTCGAAGTGTGACAATAATCCCACTGAGGCCGGTCCGAAGACGTCAGCTCAGTGAATAAACAGTGTGCATGTAAAAATATATATAGAAATATAAAATAAATGTTCCATCAGATGTTTGTGTCTTTGTTTGGAGTCCCCACAGTGGGGTGATTCAATTAGAAACTGGACTCTATAATTAGACTGGTCCTCTTCCAGACCATGACCCCCCACTGAATCACAGTCAACAATGGCAGGCACCCTTTATTGGATAACAAGATTAACGGGAGGAGACGAGGAGGCCAAGGAAAACATAAAATAAAAATCTGACACTGCCATATCTAAAAAACACCAGTGAAGTGTTTCTGTCACTGTGAATGTTTCACACAGTGTTGAACTGATCCTGGGACAGACGAGGACTTGGCCTCCAGCTGAGAGTCTGGATCAGTATTCCAGCTCCAGGACTCAAGAGTATTTTTGGGAAGCGGGATGGAGTCTTCACGGAGGCCCTAAATCTGTCTAATCTTAACCTCCTGTCGCCCAGATTAGCTTCTCTACGGCCGCTGAGGCAAAACATGAACTCATCGCCGTCTAGAGCCACACCAGGGCCAGATGAGGGCCACATCAGGACCGCACCAGAAGTACTACACCATGCCAGAAACTGACTGCAGTTTACTTCAAACTTAAACATTTTGATCTTTCTAAAAGCAGAAAATAAATCATATCCGATATAAGCGATGACACAGAGGAACAAATCCTGACAGTGTGTTACAGCACTCTGGTGTTTAGCTGAATGTTTGGTTAAAATAATTACAATTAGTAATAATTATCTGTTAATTAAATAGTTATCTGTTGTTTTGTCTTTAAATACATAAAATCCCCCCCTCCACTCCCTCCAGTCTGATCCAGTTAATGAGCTGTAAATTGATTGGTCCTCAGCAGGGGGGGCTACGCTTAAACCCTGAGATTACCACACACACACACACACACACACACACAGTGATATATACAAACACCACAGAAGAAATGAAGTTAGAAAGAAAAAAAAGTAGAATAAAATAAAATAAAATCATGCTTTATGGTAAAAGAAAAAACAACACACTGACAGAAACCCAGTGACCTTTGACCTCGACTTACACTGATGCTACCACCACTACTGCAGCATCACAACATACAGCATCACCATCTTGTTGGTGTCACATAAACCTCTTTATTACACTGATTTCAATGGCGGGGAAACGCTATGTCATAAAAGATGGAAAATACTGTCAGTAGTGGGGAAGCGTTCTGCGTTAAATGACGGAAAATCTCTTCAATGGCGGGGAAGCGTTCTGCGTTAAATGACGGAAAATCTCCTCAATGGCGGGGAAGCGTTCTGTGTTAAATGACGGAAAATCTCTTCAATGGCGGGGAAGCGTTCTGCGTTAAATGACGGAAAATCTTTTCAATAGCGGGGAAGCGTTCTGCGTTAAATGACGGAAAATCTCCTCAATGGCGGGGAAGCGTTCTGTGTTAAATGACGGAAAATCTCTTCAATGGCGGGGAAGCGTTCTGCGTTAAATGACGGAAAATCTCTTCAATGGCGGGGAAGCGTTCTGCGTTAAATGACGGAAAATCTCTTCAATGGCGGGGAAGCGTTCTGTGTTAAATGACGGAAAATCTCTTCAATGGCGGGGAAGTGTTCTGCGTTAAATGACGGAAAATCTTTTCAGTGACGGGGAAGTGTTCTGCGTTAAATGACGGAAAATCTTTTCAATGACGGGGAAGTGTTCTGCGTTAAATGACGGAAAATCTCGTCAATGGTGGGGAAATGTTCTGCGTTAAATGATGGAAAATCTCGTCAATGGCGGGGAAATGTTCTGCGTTAAATGATGGAAAATCTTTTCAATGACGAGGAAGCGTTCTGCGTTAAATGACGGAAAATCTCTTCAATGGCGGGGAAGCGTTCTGCGTTAAATGACGGAAAATCTCTTCAATGGCGGGGAAGCGTTCTGCGTTAAATGACGGAAAATCTCTTCAATGGCGGGGAAGCGTTCTGCGTTAAATGACGGAAAATCTCTTCAATGGCGGGGAAGCGTTCTGCGTTAAATGACAGAAAATCTCTTCAATGGTGGGGAAGCGTTCTGCGTTAAATGACGGAAAATCTCCTCAATGGCGGGGAAGCGTTCTGCGTTAAATGACGGAAAATCTCTTCAATGGCGGGGAAGCGTTCTGCGTTAAATGACGGAAAATCTCTTCAATGGCGGGGAAGCGTTCTGCGTTAAATGACGGAAAATCTCTTCAATGGCGGGGAAGCGTTCTGCGTTAAATGACGGAAAATCTCTTCAATGGCGGGGAAGCGTTCTGCGTTAAATGACGGAAAATCTCTTCAATGGCGGGGAAGTGTTCTGCGTTAAATGACGGAAAATCTCGTCAATGGCGGGGAAGCGTTCTGCGTTAAATGACAGAAAATCTCTTCGATGACGAGGAAGCGCACTGTGTTAAGGCAACCCCAAAATTGTTCGAGGCCTTTAAGGGTTGGATACCACATCAGTAGTATCAGCACACTAACAGCGGTATAATAATATAATTTTATGTGTCATTCTTGTTGACCAACTTTTAATTTGGAGGACTTGTTGATCATTTGAATAAAAACCAGTGACTAATGATGAAGACTGAGCTGATGTTTCTGTTGAACATGTGAGTTTTTTTGCAGGGGGGTTCCACATCTGGATCATGTTGAATGAGGGAAGTGGCCTCTGGTTTCGTCTTTCGTCTCTGTGTCCTCGATCAGATTCTTGAGGTATAATGGAGTTTACCGAGATCCATATCTGAACCGACTCATGTCTTTATGAGACCAACAGGAAGCAGTTCAGAAACATTTTTTTCTTCTGGTCTGAATGTTGTGGCGGTCTTTCTTTGGTTCTTCCACTTCCTGCTTTAAAGATGTTTGGGTTTCAAATTAAAAGCCACATTCCTCTGGAAAAAGACTTGCGCCTCAATGTTAGAAAAAATAAGGTTTATTCTATAAAACAGGACGAAACAGAAGGCTTCTTATTTTGAAAATGATAACAGATATGGTAGAAAGGTATTTCTAAAGGATTTTATTAACTCTGTTTGGTATTTATTAATAAAAACAAATATAAATCTACAGTTTGATATCGATTATAAGAAATTTGACCACAGTTTGAAATCTGGTTTTCAATCAGAGCCAGGTGAGGGCCCCATCAGGGCCAAACTAGAACCAGGCAAGGGCCAAATGAGTGTTAGACTAGTGCCAGAATGGAACCAGATGAGGACCACAATAGAGCCGGACCTTGGCCAGACTAGAGTCAGATGAGGGTCAGACCAGTGCCAGGCAAGGTCCCAGGGCCAGGTGAGGGTAGAAAGTATAGTATAAAGTTATTTAGGGTATTTTATTGTTTCCTTTGTTTGCCGTTAATTTATTAGCACAAAAAACCCGACAAAATTTAAATTGCATTTATTTAGAAAAACGACTGAAAAATAAAAATTCTGTTATTTCAAACTAAAAGCACCACAGAGGTTTATTTTGGAAAAAAAAAAAAGTTTGCACAGAAAAAAACGAAACAATGAAGCAAATTTTGAAATAATTTTATTAAAATTTTTTACATGGAGGTAAAAGATCCAACATAGAAAAAATATAAATAATTTATTGCACAGGTGAATTAACGGCTCGGTGACGAGGAGGTTTTTGGTCCTTGTGGTTTCAGTGCTCTCCGTTCTGACTCTGGTGCATCCTCATTATCAGAGCTCGGATCTCCTCGCGCTTCTGCCGCACCCGTTGCCGCGGAAACCAGTTTTCCAGCCGTAACGGGAGGTCAAAGTGCACCACGGGGTTCTGGGGAGCCAATCAGAGAGCTCGATTTAGTGTGGTCGCATTTGAAACGCCCCGTTAACTCTGTTGGAACTCTTTGAGGGAGGTCGGGTGGAAACAGGCTGAATCAGAAGATTTCTGTTAATATTTACATTTAAGATTCAGAACCAGGTGTATCTGTACCTGCAGGAAGCTCTCTGTGTACTGAAGCAGGTACAGTCCACAGTCGCTGCTGTTGTCCTGCTGAGGGACTCTGCAGTTGGAGCTCCTCATGTTGTCCGACCCGAAGAGACGAGGCGTCCCCCTCCGGACCTCCCACTCCACCTGCAGGTAGCTGCGGACGATGAGGAAGAAACCAGTCACCTATCAGCAGGTTTGTTCACATTTTCAGACAGAAGTGGAACTTCTTGAAAAGAATTAAGATTTATTTAAGTGAAACTGACTCTCTGAGGAGTCTGCAGACGTTCTCGTGGTACGACAGCTTCAGGGAGTCCATGACAAGGATGCACGGCCTGGAGGGGACGGACAAATCAGCACTAAGTGTCTTTCAAAGCAGTGCCGTGTCATTAACATAAATCAGGAAAAAGTCTCAGTTTTATACATAAAAAAAGCACAAATTGTATAGTTTCAAAAATTAAGGTTCCCTCATTTACGAAATTTGTAACAACATGTATTGAAAGAAGTAAGGTTCCCTCATCAACATAAATCAACACAAAGTTTCAAGGTTCCGGCTACGTGAGGTTTAACAAGTTGATAATTATATAGTTATGAGTTAATTGTCGCTGTATTTAAGTATGAATATTTCCATGTAAATATCTATTGTTAAATTAAAATGGTTGTAAACTTTAGTCCAATTAAAGTTCGTCCTCAGATCAGTTTCTTTGCTGACGACTCACCTCTTTAACACAGTGTCCCTCTGCCAGCTCTGCTGTGTACACTCCTGCAGAACACAGAACCCTTTTTTAATGTTTTATTCTATTCAGACAATGACAAAATAAAACCTGCTGAGGCTCAGGACGATGAGAACCTACGAGTCAAAAGAAGGAATATTTGTATATATTTGTGTTGGTAGAGAGCTGGAGCAGGATATTTACCGGAGGCTGTTGTGATCTCAGACTGAAGGATGAAGGTTTTCCTGCAGCTCGCTCTGAAGCACCTGAGACACAAACAACAAGCTTTAACTCCTCCTGCTCAGCGTACTCTCACCACATCGGCTCTGTCCACCTGCAACCTGTCAGGGACTCACCTGTCGGTCTCTGAAACTCCTCGTACTGAACCTCCTCCAGACCTGGAAAACAAACCACCACCAGGAACCAGTGAGCTCTGTCAACATATAACAAACAACACGTTATACATCATGGCTGACTCTGGTACTTCAGTTAGCATCTGCAACTTCCTGCAGAAGTCACTTTGTGTCAATGGTCTAAATGTTGCAAAAAAGGGCACCAGAGTGTCACAAACTTAACTCTTAACACAAAAATGATGCTCAAATACTTTGTAAAGAAATTGCACAGAAAATGGACGTGGCACAAGAACTGCACAATCATTTCATGATGCAGCAAATGTCACAGATACATCACAATAATAATAATAAAAAGGCTTAAGAAATTGCAACAAAACCAAAACATAAAAACAGCTAAAAGCCAAAGCAGCATCAAAGTGGTACCAAAATGGCAGGAATACTGCATCAAAACTGCACAAACTGTTCATGAAAATGGCGAAGAATATTGGCAAAGAAATTAAACCACTATGGCACAAAAATGTGACGATGATGCAACACAAGAACGGCTCAAATGTTGCACATAAATATCGTGAATATGACAAATGCAAGAACACAAATGGCGCAGAACGACACAGTGATGGAGGACAGACTGCACGTTTCACCACAGCACAGGCTGCGATCATTAAAGTCATAAACTCCTGATGAACACATGATTCTGTGAAGAGCTGCAGTGAAACAATCGAAGCGCGGAGAGAAGGCGGTCTGTTAAAGTCATCGAGTCGAGGTGACTCCAGTCGCTCCGTCTGTTACCCAGTTGGCAGGTACAGAAAGTGATGAGGTGCTTCAATTAAAGTGGAATTACAGAGATTTGATTCAGACAGGTCAAAGCTCCAAACTGGCGTCTTTAAATCTGGGACAAAGAGCTGACGTCGCCTGCAGGCGGTCAGAGAGGGCACAGACTCACTTCACCCTGTGACACAGTCAGAGGAAACTGCTTACAGACATTTTACTGTGGAATCAAGACGGGGACTTACTCTTGGTTGACAGGCACAAACAGGAAGTCTTTGGTGAAAATGTCGACTTGGCGGGTCCACGTCTTTACCCTCTGATGCCTCATGTGACGATCACTGAGAAAATACAAAGAAACAAAATGGAGACCCTGAGGCAACACATGACGCCACTTTCATCAATATAGACGTTATATTTCAGAAATGTTTATTAAATTAACTTTCTGCTCTGAAAACACAAAGATCACTTCCTGTAAACTGATGTTGTCTGCGCTAAGACAGAACTACAGCTCAGGTTGGTCACCAGGACAGACTTGATTCAGAAGGACGTTTAACTTCCTGTTTTTAAATGTTTCAGTGCTGGTGCCATTATGAAACCTGAATTTCTATTTTTTTTCAGGGAATAAATGAAGCCAAAGCTGCCACAAAAATGGTCTGATGCAAAAGTGCAGAGACGGTGCAAAACGACTCAAATGTAGCAGGAAATGAAAATGTCACGAACCTAAACTTAAGCACAACAAATATACAAAAATTGACGAAATGTTGCAAAAAATGGTGCAGAAATGACAACTAAATGTCACAATGGTGCAAAAGGGGCAAGAAATGAAAATGTCAAAAATCTAACTTTTATAACAAATAATATACAAAAATGAACAAAACAGTGCAAAAAAAAAAAAAAAAGGTGCAAAAATGACACAAAAAATGTCACTGTCCAAAACCTTACTGTGAACACTGGTCAACTGTTGCAGAAAATAGTGCAAAAGCGGCCGAAAGTGACACCAAAATGCCAAAAAAAAAAACTTAACACACAGTATTCAAAAAGATTCAAAGTTGCAGAAAATGGTGCAAAAATGACACCGAAATGTCTTTACCGAAAAACAAACAAAAATGGCTGATGTTGCAGAAAATGGAGCAAAAATTTCATAACACGGAAATATCACAAACCTAACGTTTATCCCAAAAATATACAAAAAACTCCAATGTTGCAGAAAATGGCGCAAAAATGGCAAAATATGACACCAAAATGTCACCATCCAAATGAACCATAAAACTGTACAAAATGACGAAAAATTTGAAAAAATATGGTGCAAAAATACCAAAAAACAATCAAACAAAAGACAAAATGTCACCATCTAAAACCTAACAACAAAAACTGCGAACTACGAAAATGGGACAATGTTGCAAAAAATGGCACCAAAAAAATTTCACGAAATAAAACCTAAACACACAAATTATACAAAAAAATAATCGTAATGTTTCAGGAAATGGTGCGAAAAAGGCCAAAAATGGCACAAAGATGAGACACGTCATCAGAGGCCAGTCAAACTCCTGATGAGGTGTTTTTCTGTTTCTGTTTTCTGTTCAGCTGAATGTTGTTGCTGACTTTATAAAACTAAATTAAAAAAAGTTAATAACTTCGGCCGCGAATAAAAACACGTTAACCCGCCAGTTCCTCTGAACACGTCCGATCAGAGTTCGTACGTAACAACGTGTTTATTTGTTTTCTGTCTTTATTATTATCATTAACTTTCATGTTGGCGCTCTTACGGGACGGAGGGGGCGTCGTCCTCTCCGGCCGCTCTCCGTCTGCTCAGCTGTTTGTAAAAGAAGCTGCTGAAGACGTGACTCCTGTCGGCCACCGAGCCTCCGACTCCCTCCAGGAGGAGGTATCTGCAGGAGGAGGAGGAGGAGAAGACTCAGGACACTGACCCCCTCTGCTGGTGACTGACAGGAAGTACAGACACTGACTGAAACTCTGACGTTACAGAATCCTGGTTCACAAGGAGGCATAGGAGAGGAGGGAAGGAGTGTGGAGAGGCAGGGAAGGAAGGGAGGACAAGAAAAGAAGAAGAGAAGGAGGAAAGGTGGGAAAGAAAGAAGGAAGGGGTGGATAGAAAGAAAGTAGGAAAGGAAAGAAGGATATAAGGATAGATTGAGTGGAGGAAAGGAGGAATGAAGGGAAAGGGAAGGATGGACGGAAGAATAGGATGGATAGAAGGAAGGAAGAAAAGAGGAAAGAAAGGAAGGAAATATGGGCAGGAGGGGAGTAAGAAAAGAAGGGATGGAATAAAGGAAGAAAGGAGAGGGCAGAAAGCACGGAGGGTAGGAAGTAAGGAAAGGAGAGAAGGCGGAAAGGACAGAAAGAGTAGAAGGAGGAGTGGAAAGAAGAGAAAGAAAAATTAAAGATAAGGCAGAGAGGAAGGAAGAGAAGGAGGTAAGGAAGGAAAGGGAGGAATAAAAAAAGGCAGGGTAAAATCGAAAGGAAACAGAGGAAGGAGGAAAGAATGAAGGGGAGGAGCGTAGGGAGAAAAGGAGGGACAGAAGGAAGTAAAAAAAGAGGAAAGGAAGGAAAAAAGGAGAGAAGGATGAAGGGAAGGAATAGGGACAGAGGAAAGAGGACAGGGAGGACACAGGCTGACGGACTGACTTGAGGTAGAAGTCGATGATGACATCGTTAAGGAACTCGCCGCCGTTCAGACAGGCCAAGTCCTCCTTGGTGACGGTGATGCGTCCTTTAGAGGGCGGCGGCGGGTACTGGATCAACCTGAGGACCACAGACAGACAGTCAGTGTGTCGTATGATTGGCTGACGATATGATGTCATCCAGGTGATGTTACCTGGTGGGAAGGAGCTGCGGCTGACCGGACGAGTTCTTCTTCCTCGGGCTGCTTCGCACCTGAGAAACAAAGACACGGTCAGAGTCTGTGACGGACAGGAAGTCCCCCAGGTAAGGAGACAATGACACAAAGAAGAGGTAAAAGAAGGAGTCTGATGAGGGAAGGAGATAAGGAGTCTTACCGCAGAGTGCCCCAGCAGTCTGAGAAGGTGCTGATCCAGAGGAGGAGGACAGCTGTGGAGGAGCAGCAGCCCATCAGTCCACTCCAGAGGGGAGGTGGGCCCGCCGGCGGAGGAGGAGAAGCCCTTCTTGTACTCCTCCATGTCCAGGATGGAGGCCAGCAGGGCGGCCTGGAGCTCCTGCAGCTGCTCCTTCAACACCAGCAGGAGGACAGAGCATGCCGAGCCTGAGGGACCAGGAGGACATGTTAACATGTCAACCAGTCACTGGACCTATCAGCCTAGCAAGACCAGTGATTGGATCTATCAGCCCACTACAACCAGTAACTGGACCTATCAGCCCACTACAACCAGTTACTGGACCTATCAGCCCACTACAACCAGTTTCTGGACCTATCAGCCCACTACAACTACTCACTGGACCTATCAGCCCACTACAACCAGTTACTGGACCTATCAGCCCACTACAACCAGTTTCTGGACCTATCAGCCCACTACAACCAGTTACTGGACCTATCAGCCCACTACAACCAGTTACTGGACCTATCAGCCCACTACAACCAGTTTCTGGACCTATCAGCCCACTACAACTACTCACTGGACCAGTCAGCCCACTACAACCAGTTACTGAACACTGTGCGACACTTTTTAAGGACACTGCGGCTGAGATGTTTCCAGAGTCTCAACATGTCAGTGACAGTTTGTAGTTCTAAAACCACTTCACATATCTAAGGGTCTCCGTTTACCTGACACAGCGGCGGTGGACGTCTGGATGGCTGACAGCTCCCTCTGCAGGAGGTTGGCCTGAGCATCAGTCACCCACAGGAAGAGCAGGGAGGGGGCGGGACCTTTCCAGCCAGCCAGTAGAGTCCCGCCCCGAGCCACACCCCCGTCCCAGACACCGTAACCCCGAACCTGAGACGCCACCACGGTGACCTCCCCCTCCTCGGCTCCTGAGAGATGGACAGGAACAGTTGTTTCTTCAGTTTGTTTTAAAATTACATCGTATAAATTAAAACCCGAGGCTATTTAGGAAAAAGTCAAACTTAGCGTAAAGTGTGTCGTTACCTTTCAGAGGAATCGTGACGCCGCTCTCACTGAGCTACACAGAAGAAAAACAAAAATTTAAACTTCACAAAATGGTGCGTTCCTTTTCTTGTCCTTCCTTCCCAAAGTTCCTTTCTTTCTTCCTTCCCTCCCTTCTTTCCTTCATTCCTTTCCTACATGTAGGTGAATATTTCACCGTGCTCACCATCAGCTTCCCGTTGGCGTCGCTGTGCGTCAGGCCGGCGTGAAGCGAGGTGAAGTCCAGCTGCAGGAAGGATGGCAGCGGCGGCGGCAGGTTTTGCCCGTTTCTTTCAGCTTTGGAGGAACGAGCCTGTTGAGCCTGTCAGACAAAGCGCAGGTACACAGTCAGCACAGTTCATCTGAAGGTTCAGATTTTAATATGTGGTGTTGGCCGGCCTCGCCTGAAGGAAACTGATGATCTTTTCAAAATAAAACTTTAAGTATCAGTGATGACACGCAGTAGAATGACTGTTTCACACAGAAAATATTTAATGAATGTCTCCGTCATTTATTTAAGTAAACTGACCATCCACACATTACCATTTTTTTCTCAAAACATTACAGCTTTTTTTTTTTTTTTTAACTTTCTGACTTTTTTTTAACAAGTTCCGACTTTTTACTCACAAAATTGTGACTTGTTTCTCAGAACCTTTTCCAAAAGAACTTTGACCTTTTTTTTCCAACATTAAGACTTCCTCACACATTTTGACTTCTTACTTTTAAAATCGTGACTTGTTTCGGAAAAAAAAAATTCTCATAAAATTGTGTCTTTTTAAATTGACACATTCCAACTTTTTTATTGAAAAGTTTTCTCAAAACGCTACAATTCTTTCTCGTAAAATAACTTATTTTCGGAAACCTTACAGCTTTTTACTTTATAAAGAATGATTTTTTTTCTTTTTCTCATAAAAATCAAGATTTTAAAAGTTTTCTTTGACACATTATGACTTTATCATAAAATATGACTTGTTTCTCGAAACATTACATTTTGAACATTATGATTTTTTTAATCATAATTTTTTTTTTAATTGACACATCACAACTTTTTATTGCAACATTATGAAGTTTTCTCAAAACTGTACAACTTTTTTCTCACAACATTTGACTTGTTTTTGAAACCTTTTTTTTTTTTTTACAAAACATTATAACTTTTGTCACCTCCTGATCAAAACTTTTGTTCATAAAATTCTGACTTCTCTCAACACATCACTTTTTTTTCTCCAAACAGTCGTTTTCTTGAAATATGAAGACTTTTTTTCTAAGTATTCCAAGTTTTTACTCAAAAAATTATGACTTGCTTCACAAAACATTTTCCTCATAATTTTGAAACTGTTCTCTCGAAACACACTGACTTTTTCTGAAACCTTACAACTTTTTACTTTTAGAAGTCTAACTTTTTTTCATATGAAGTTGTGACCTTTTTCTCAAAACATAACTTAAACATTATGACTTTTTTCCTCATAAAATGTGACTTGTTTCTTGACACTTCACCTTTTTTGAAACATTAAAACTTTTTTTTTTTTTTACAAAATATTATATATATTTTACACATAAAATTTTGACTTTTCTCAACACACTGACTTTTTTCATAAAACATTCCAACTTTTTACTCAAAAAATTAGCACTTTTTAATCAACACATTCTGATTTTTTAATGAAACATTGTGAAATTTTCTCGTAACGTTACGACCTTTTGTCTCATAAATTGTTTTTTTCAAAACATTAAGACTCTTCTGAAAATACTCCAACTTTTTTCACATAAAACTGTGACTTCTTTCTGAAACCTTTTTTTCATAAAATTCTGGCTTTTCTAACAGTACGACTTTTTCTTGAAATATTAAGACTTTTTTGAAACACAACAACTTTTTACTCATAAGATTATGACTTGTTTCATGGAACTTTTTCCTCAAAACATCCAACTTTCCACAAAAAATTGCCTCTTCTTTCTGCAAACTTCCCCCACCCCCCCCCGAAACTTTGACTTTTTTCTCAACAACTTTTTTCGCGAAACGACTTACATATTACGACTTTTAACATTTTTTTTATTCATTACGACTTTTGTCTCATAAAATTTGACTTGTTTCTTCACACTAAATGTTTTTCAAAATATTAAGACTTTTTTTCTCAAAATACTACGTTTTATACATAATTGTGACTTATCGACACATTTTTAATAAAATTTTGACTTTTCTTTTCTCAACACATTACAACTTTTCTCTCAAAACAGTACGACTTTTTCTTGTGTTTTGTTTCACAAAACTTTTTCCTTATAAAGTTGTAACTTTTTTCTCAAAACATTCCAACTTTTTACACAACTTGACTTTTTTCCTCTCCACACGATGCGACCTTTTTCCTCTTAACATTAAGATTTAACTGAGACCTTACGACTTTTTACTAAGTATGACTTGTTTCACGACATTTTTGTCACAGTAAATTGTGATGTTTTCTCAACACATTTTGACTTTCTTATTGAAACATTACAAAGTTTTCTCAAAACATTTAAACTTTTTCATCATAAAAGTTGACCTGTTTCTTAATACGTCAATTTTTTTTTCTTTCAAAATATTACAACTTCTCACACATAAAATTGTGACTTCTGTCCCGAAACGTTTTTCATAAAATTTTGACTTTTTTCAACTCATCACCATTTTCTCTCAGAACAGTATGATTTTTTCTTTAAATCTTAAGACTTTTTTGTGAAACATTCCAACTGTTTTCTCATAAAATTGTGAGTTTTTTTAACATATCATATATTTGTTTTTTCTGAAAGTTAATTTCTACGATCATGGAACACAAAGACGTCAATAAAAACAAGGAAACGAACAAACCAAAAGGTACTGCCCTTGGTTTGTTATGACTCTGTAACTCCATCACTCCATTGTTTTACATTTTTAAAATCACAAGTGAAAATAACTGAACTCAACCCGAGTTTGACGCTTTGAACAACCAGATGACCAAAACTGAGGAAGACCAAGAGACGTGGCTGAAAGCTTGATGTCTCCTACCTGCTTCTGCTCCGAGCTTCCAGGACCGGACTCCTTCATCAGGCTTTGTGGCATCCTCTTTCCTCCGTCTCCTTCATCATCACCCTCCTCTTCCTCTTCACTCGACAGCACAACTGAGGGCAAACAGAGGATCACCACATCTTTAAACACCTTTTCTGTGTTTCTAATTCAGCTGATTCTCAACATATTCAAAGTTTAAACATCATAGAGATAATCGGTACCGAAGGATCAATGGCTAAAAAATTCTGGCGTTCAGTTAGTTAAACCGACCGACAGTTACGACACCGTTCACAACATGTTCACTGTTTTCTCTTTCTCATCCATTGAAGTATATTTTCTGACCAGGGACATGAATACTGCGTTATCATTATTTTAATTTCAGTGTTTCTCTTTTTCTTTGCAGATAAAATGTTCTCCACGTTATGGAGTCTGACTGGGTTGAAAAGCTGCGGAACATTTTCTCAACACATCACAAGTTATTTCTCATTAAATTGTAACTTTTTTTCACCAAACACAAATTCTTTCTCATAGAGTTGCTTTTCTTCTAAAAATGCTGCAACATTTTTCTTGAAACATTACGACTTCTTTCTTAAAACACTGCATTTTTTTATTGCAACATTTTTTTTTTATCAAAACAGTAAATTCTTCTTAAACTTTGCAACTTTTCTTCAATCATTAAGACTTTTTTAACTTAAAAATTACAACTTCTTTAGTAAATATAGCTTTTTTCTTGAAACAAAGCAACTTTTTTCTTAACATTACACCTTATTCCTTGAATTTACAACTTCTTTCTTAAAACATTGCTATTTTCTTCTAAATTACGACTTTTTTCTCAAAACGTTTTTCTTTAAATCGTTAAGGCTTTTTTCTTAAAATCGTTAAGGCTTTTTTCTTTAAATCGTTAAAGGCTTTTTCTTAAAATCGTTAAGGCTTTTTTCTTTAAATCATTAAGGCTTTTTTCTTTAAATTGTTTTTTCTTAAAATCGTTAAGGCTTTTTTCTTTAAAACGTTAAGGCTTTTTTCTTTAAATCTTTAAGGCTTTTTTCTTAAAGTCATTAAGGCTTTTTTCTTAAAATCGTTAAGGCTTTTTTCTTTATATTGTTTTTCTTTAAATCTTTAAGGCTTTTTTCTTTAAATCGTTAAGGCTTTTTTCTTAAAATTGTTAAGGCTTTTTTCTTTAAATCGTTAAGGCTTTTTTTCTTAAAATCATTAAGGCTTTTTTCTTAAAATCATTAAGGCTTTTTCCTTTAAATCGTTCAGGCTTTTCTTTGACTTATCGTTGGTTGTATTCTTTAGACTCACTGGGTTCTGTCGGAGTCTGTTTGGGTTTCTTCAGTCGAAGATGCAGGACAGCCGACCTGTACGTCTTCTTCTTCTCTCTGAACTCCCTCCACCTCTCCCTGCCCTTCTCGCTCAGGTCGTCCGTCAGGCTGCTTCTGGTGGCGAGACATGCTTTCCTGTCCAGACTCCGCCTCCTGTCGGTTGACGTCCTCAGTGACGTCACAGAGGGTTTGTTTGTGGTTCTGGACGGAGACAGGAAGTCGTCTTCTGACGTCCGGTCTGAACCAGAGACTGGCAAGATCTTCCTCTGTTGCTTTAAAGATTCAGGAGATCTTCGTGTGTCGCTCTGAAACAAACAAACAAACAAACAAACATCAGATTGAAGGAACATTTTGTTTGTTGTACCACAACATGAGACAACTGTCAAACTTTATGTTTTTATTTTTACACATTTTATTTTGTTGTAGAAAATATCAAAACGTTATCCTCACCATAACCTTACAGCGTCATCACAAAACTACAACGTCACAGTGAAACAAAGCTGCGACTTTATTCTGAAAATACTGAAACTAACTGACACAGGTGTCATCCTGTTCGTGACCTCTGACCTTCACTTTTCGCTCAGCAGCGACCCGTCTGTCGGACTCCACTCGCCTCCACGTCCTCTGCTCTCCAAGCTTTGAAGAACTCAAACTCCCAGCATGCTCCTCGCCTCGCAGCTCTGCCAGAGAGTCCAGTGACTTCACAGAGATGCTTTTATTCTGCCAGCCTGAAGGTTCAAGATCGATCACTGCTGATTATTGATTAACTATTGATCCTTCAAGAAATGTTTCACTCTTCTGTTTCACGTTTATATTTCCTGTTGCTCCTCACAGACCAGTACAGGAAACATGAACGATCACTGAACCATTAAAATGAATAAATGAATATTTATGTCTCTGTTATTTAAAGCAAAACATCATAAATGTTACCACTGAGGTCACTTTTCTTCTTCTGTGGTGGAGACGGAGGCTCTGAGGTCACAGCAGGCTGCAGCAGTCGGTCTGACGCTCTCTTAGGGCGCCATCTGGTGGACGAGACACGGAACAACAGCGCTCACTGCACAGAGCTGCATCAGGAACACTCAGTGCGACAGACGTGAGATTTAAACAAACAAATCTGTTGTTCACAAACAATAAAATAAACAATCAGCAGCTTCACGATCAACAGCCGACATCACAACAACAAACAACTCACCCGTTAGAGAAACACGCCGCAGACGACCCCGCTCTCTGCCCAGGCTCTGACTGGTCGCTCCAGCCTGCTCTGCGATTGGATGCTGACGCTCCCTTGTGATTGGCTGCTGACGCTCCTCTGGTCGAGCAGTTGAGTCTCAGCAGCGTTTTGACCACGTCTTTGAAGACCGGCTCACAGGACGCGCTGGACGAAAGGTTCAGATTGATTTTAGAAGCTTTACATTGATGTCAATGACAGTGAGGCCTGAAGGGGGCGCTCTACACACCTCTGTGTGTTCCCAGCATGCACCCTGTCAGCTCTGCCGCTGCTGGACTGATCCTGGTAACCCTGTTGGGATAAAACGACACGCACCACACTGAAAACTGACGACTGCGACAGAGAGAGGCTGACAGATCACTCATGCCACCTTAAACACGGGCTGACATATTGTAATACCACCTTATTGTCGGGGGCGGAGCTCTGCAGGCAGGACAGTGGTGACGCGTACAGGGGGGCGGAGTCAGCACCATCTGGCTGTTTCTTCTTGGGGATTTTGAAGGGTGACGCCATCCTGGAGGAACAAACACACTCAGACCAAACCTCGAACCAGAAACAGCCTAATCTACAGCATCCACCTGCTGTCTGGAGGTCACGAGGAGCTTCGCTCAAGGCGTGCAAACCATTTATAAAAGTAGATATTTCAGCTTTATAAAAAAACAGCTGGTGGATTATCTATAAGCCGAACTAACCAGAATACTGTGCACATTCATACACAATATTACTTCATAGCCCAGCATGTATGTACACTTCAGTTAAAGCAGTACAATTCAAAATAATAATAATTCTTAACGGAGATCCGGAAGTAGCTACACAGTTTACCGTTTAGACTGTGAGCAGTTTTTCTGTTGCTCAGTTTAAGACGTACAAACCAAACACTTCACGTAAACTGAGCTAAAATATAATTATTTCCTCACTAGCTTAACGTTAGCTCAGGGCGCTAACTGCGAGTGTGAACCACTTATAAAAGTCGATTGTTTTACTTTATAAATGAAAGTTGATGATTGTTTGTGTGCCGAATTTAACATCACACTCCATATTTTCACAAACACTCTTTACTGTTATTACAGCGTGTTTTGTACGTTTTGATTTCATGAACACAAATTAAAACAGCGGTGATTCTCAGCGGGGATCGTGCTGCAGTAGCGCTGTTAGCTCCGGTACCTGCCCCCTGTGGCCTCGGTGAGCTCCGTTAGCTGCCCGCTGTCCTCTTCTTCTTCCGGTTAACAGTCGGTGAACTCTCCGGTGGGTTCATGTGTTTCAGACTCTCCGCTGTCAGCTCCGAACAAACTCGACAAACTATCTAAAAACACATTTGTGTCAGCGGCCGGTTCACAAGCTGCTCCGCTACAAAGATTCAGCAGCACGATAGCGACATGACAACATCCGCTACGTCACCGGGCGTAAGGGACGCTGGCTATACGCTTTACGTGGTTACGTCATTGAAAGCGTCTGGCTCTCGTCTTGTTGTCAATTAAAAACAACGACAGGTCCTCAATCTGTCAATAAACACACACACATATAAATACATGTACAAGTAAAAAAAAATATATATATATAATCAAAATAAATCAAAATAATTTAAAAAATAAAAAAACAGGTAAATAAATAACTAAGAAATAAAATATGTGATTTAATACATAATTAAAATTTAAAACTTAAAAAAAATTAATATGCAAGTAGATAAATAAATAAGTAAAGTCTCTTATAGTGTTAAGTAAATAAATATTTAAGAAAAATAAATATGCAAGTAAATAATTGATTAATAAAATGTGCAGGTATATAAAAATGTTGAAGAATGATGATTAAAATCATCAAAATAAATACATAAATAAAATATGCAAGTAAATTAAACCTTTCAAATAAATATGAAAGTAAATAAATAAGTAAAGTTTCTTATAACGTGTTTTTTTTAAATAAATAAAGAAAATCGTGCTAGTAAATAGATAGTTAATAAATAAAATGTTCATGTAAATAAATAATTAAAAAATTAAATACTCAAGTAAATAAATAAATAAGTGAAGTTCCTTAAGATGTGTTTTTTTTTAAAATTAATAATTAAAAAAACTGTGCAAGTAAATGGAAAGTTAAAAAAAATGTGCAAGTAAATAAATAATTTTAAAAAATAAATATACAAGTCAATAAATAATTGAATAATAAAATATGCTGGTAATACATAAATATATAGGTAAATAAATAAAATAAAAAATAAAAAATAAATGAAATATGCAAGTAAATAAATAATTTTAAAAATTAAATGCTCAAGAAAATAACTAATTAATAAGTAAAATGTGCACGTTAATAAAACTTTTAAAATAAATATATAAAGTTCCTAATGAAATTTATTGAAAACCAGACACCCCTCAATTTAACAGAATGATAATATAATTTAACATAATAATAATAAAAAAAAAATAGATAATAAAGTTAATGAAATTCATCATGTTGTTTTTTTTATTGTTATTTTATTCAAATTATTGTTATCAATATTATTTACTGGAAACCACACAAAAAATAAATAAATAAAACAGACTTGACTTTTGACAACCTGTCAATAGAAAGTGAAATAAACAAAGTTCATGTTGTGTTTTTTTAATATAATTGATTTAAATGATTGTAATTAATGATTAAATTAAAACTACAGTCTTCAATTTTCAAATGAAAAATAAAACAAAATATGCAAACAAATAAATCCATAATAAATTAATAAAGTTCTTTTTTGATTGATTCAAATTATAGTTGTCAACATTATTAACTGAAAACCACAGACAGTCTTGAATTTCATATTAATATAAAAAGTAAAATGAAACAATACAGTAAATAAAGTTAATCAGTTAATCAAAGTTTATTATTATATATAGCATAACAAATAAATAAACAGTAAACAAACTTCTGGTCTGCTACAGTGGATCAGATGAGATTTATTAAATAAAAATAAAAACAAAAAGTTGGACTTTAAATACCTCGAACAGATTTACATACAACCTCCAAACGACCTGTGAACGTTCAGGATTATAAAACGTCTTTCTGTTTTCAGTCTGTGTGTGAAAGTTGTTTCCACGAGTAAAAACTCTTCTGTGTGTGTACAAATAAATAAAAAACAATAAATATAATAACATGATTCATTCTGGAGGAGCAGAGCGAACAAACACGTCTCTGAGCTGTAACAGCTGTTCAGCAGTAACAACGACTCACTGTGACCACTGGAGGGCAGAACACCGACATACTCATGTTCCTGATGATGTCACGTTAAAACATGATGATGTCACAGTGACGCTGACCTTTGACCTTTTGGATACAAAATTTCATCACTTCATTATTTTATCCTGCCAAACATTTGTGTCAAGTTTTGTCATAATTACTGAAGGAATTATTGAGTTATGGACAAAAACATGGTTTGTAGGGTCACAGTTCATTCTTGCGTCCAAGTGGATGTTTGTGCCAAATTGGACGCAAGGTCACAGTGACCTTTGACCTCCAAAATTTAAACAGTTCACTGTTTAATCCAACTGAACGTTTGTGCCAAATTTGAAAAAATTCCCTCAAGGTGTTCATGAGGATGAGATTGACATATGGATGGACACACAACCCAAAAACATAATGCCTCCAGCCTTAGAGGTGTAAAAGCAGGGAGTTTGGCAAGTTCCTGGACGGAGTGGCGTGTGTAGCCCCATAAGCCTAACAGTTCAGGTTGTCGAGGTGTTTATTCTCATCTCTGAACGATCCTTTTGAGAACGATTGGATCTGAGGACCAGATCAGACTCCACATCACAACAGACCCCATCCAGTTTGGTCCCATCATTCCAAACCGTCCAGGACAACAACCCAATCTCTTGCCTCTGGTCTACGGCGGGCAGAGATGCGCGAAGGAGTTAAACTTCACCCCGTAGCCAAACCCAGGATATACAGGTTCGGTGAATGTGGTGTTGAAGGTGTGGAGGTGGATCAGTGTGTCAGAGGAGACTCTGTAGAAGGACAGAGTCCCAGCAGGACAGTCCACATACACTGCTATTCTGTTAGAGGATGAAGGAAGAGGGACGAGCGTCCCACTGTTATTGTGCCAGGCGTTGTATCCTCCATCGGTGCAGCTCAGACACCAGGACCGGTCGTTCCCTCCGAATTTGGAGCTGTCGCGGTCTCCATTTCGTCCAATTGTCCTGTAGCTCACAGCAATGTAAACCTTTCCCCCCCACTCCACTTCCCAGTAACAGCGACCGGTCAGGCCATCTTCACACAGCACCTGAGGCCAGTAGTCAAACCTCTCCGAGTGGTCAGGGTACGGGTGCTCCTTCCTCAGGTCCGTCACCTTTCTATTGTTTTCAGACAGCTGGAGGAATTTGTGTGCCGTGTTTGGGTCCAGTGTGAGCTCACAGTAATCTGATGAAGGCAACAAGACACAGAGTTTAGATTATTATTGGCTAAATAATGCAACCAGAACTACCAACCACGTGGACGTCTGTGCCAAATTTTAAGAAAATCTCTGATGGTGTTTTTGACAAATCACTTTTATGAGAATGAGACAAGAAGCCCGTTTCCACCGCAGGAACTTCGGGGTAATTTTACGGGGCCGGGGCCATTGGTGTGTGTCTCCACCGCAGGAACCACCCCCGAAGGACAGAGTTAAGGAACTTTTACAGGGGCTAAACAAGTCCCTGCCTCGGAGTAGGTACTCAGAATGGCCCCGAAAGACTCCTGGCTGGGGCTTGGGGTTTACTGGGTGCTGATTGGATATACTCAAGGTGAGATGTGATGTCAACAGAAAGCAACAAAATAGCCGGCATTTTTAAAACTCCGCAGACGAGGGTTAGCTTGTTCATATAGCTTCCGCCACCATGTAAAAAAAACTCACTAAATGGCCCGTGAAAAAAATATTTGTTCCAGCGGATATCTTAGTTACAACATGATTGAGCTAGCAAAGCAGTTTGTGTTGGTATGTGTGGTATTTATTCAGTTTTGGGAAATCACGATGTCTAGAAAGCATCAGCTGACAGGGACAGCTAACAGCAGCAGCAAAGCTAACATCAGGACGTCATCTGTTAAAAGCCTCCCGTTGTCGGATACGACATGAAACTACTCCAGTCATCAACAGTTACAATCATGTTGTAACTAAGACATCTGCTAGAAAAAATATTTTTTTCACGGACCATTTAGTGAGTTATTACAGACACCGCTATCGGCTAACAGCTAACGGCGTCCCTACGTCACCCCGGTCAAAATGGTCGTGCAACGATTACGTCACATCCAGAGCCCGTAACTTTACAATACCTTCCTCGTACTCCGCTCTCTCAGTGGAGACACGACGGTTGAGAGGGCCGACCGAGAGGACGTTCCTGTAGTAGTTCCTGCCCCCCAAATAGTACCAGGAACTTCTTCAGTGGAAACGGGCCTAAATGCAAGATCACAGTGACCTTTGACCACCAAATTCTAATCTGTTCATTGTTGAATCCATGTGGAAGTCTGTGTCAAATCTGGGGAAACTCCCTCAAAGTGTTCTTGAGATATCATGTTCATGAGAATGTGATGGATGTGAGGTCACAGTGAACTTGAACTTTGACCACTGAAGTCTTAACAGTTCATTGATGAGTCCAACTGGACGTCTGTGCCAAATTTGAGGAAATTCCCTCAACGTGTTTTTGAAGTATCACGTTTACAAGAATGAGCCAGATAAAAGATCACAGTGACTTTAAACTACAAAATTGTGATCAGTTCATCCTCGAGTCGGACTAGATGTTTGTGCCAAATTTAAAGAATTTCCCTTGAGGTGTTCTTGAGATATCTAATTTACCAGGATGAGACAGGCCGACCTGATAACGTGACTCCTCCGGCCACACCTGTTGCAGATGTAGAGGCATAAAAACAAAAATAACCTCCCAGTGAGTAGAAACAGATTACAGGTTAACAAACTTACACTTCCTCAAACCTGGTTCCAACCACTGGACTCCACCGGGCTCCACCCTGAAAGAGTTAAAGAGGGTTATTGTTAGAGCTGCAGTGATTGGCCAAGTGATCTGTTTTATCATTGGAAGAAAATCAATTGATGGTCACGGTCACACATGCATGAAATTATCATTGGCGAATATTTGGCTTTCATTCAATGCGAGCAAACGGGTGAATAACATTCACTTCCAGGGGCAAAGGACTATGGGGTGCCGGGGTCGCTGCTACGAGCCATCCTGTCCCTTTATGAACACAGTGAGAGCTGTGTTCACATATGTAAAGTCAAACACGTTTTCCATAGGTGTTGGCCTCCACCGGGGTTGTCCCTTGTCACCAATTCTGTTTGTGATATTTATGGTCAAGATCTTGAGGTGCACTCAGGGGTGATAAAGGGGTCCAGTTTGGGGACCTCAGACTTGGTTGTGGTTCAGCTGACTTCATCACACATGCACTGGGGCGGTCTGAGTGTGAAGCGGTTGGGATGAGAGTCAGCACCTCCAAATCTGAGGCCATGGTTCTCTGCCAGAAACCAGTGGGTTGCTCCCTCCGTGTTGTGAGAGTTTTACTGCCTCAAGTGAGGGAGTTCAAGTATCTCAGGGTCTTGTTCATGAATGAGGGAAGCATGGAGCGTGAGATGGATCTGCGGTTTGGTGCGGTGTGATGGCGCTGCGCCGGACTGTCGTGGTGACAAGGGAGCTGAGCCAGAAGATGAAGCTTTCAATTTACTGGTCCATCTATGTCCCAACTCTGAGCTATGGTCATGAGCTCTGTGTAGTGACCGAAGGAAAGAAAGAATGAGGTTTAGCCTTAGAGATAGGGTAAGGAGCTCGGAAATGGGTCAAAAGGGGTCAGTTGTGGTGGTTCGGCATCTGATCAGGATCCTGCAGGGAGCTTCACCTTCAAGGTGTTCCAGGCATGTCCCACTGGTAGGAGGACCCGGGGCAGAACCAGAACACACTGGAGGGATTATATATCTCATCTGGCCTGGGAACACCTCGGGGTCCCCCAGGAGGAGCTGCTTTGCTTGGCCTGCTGCTCCCATGACCTGGCCCCAGATAAGCAGATGAAAATGGATGGATGAATACTAGTAAGCTTGCTAGTGGACTGCACTGTGCAAAGCGGTGGTATTTGTTTGCACACTGCACTACCCACATATAGCATAGACATTGCCTTTGCAGGTGTTGATCACTCGCCTGCATTTGCTCATGTGTGACTGAGCCCTCACCATTAACAAACGTAATCAGTATATTGTAACAAATTCCAGAAACCAGATTCTCTTTGTTATGGTCAACACAATGTCTCTGAATACCTGAGAGTGTTCAGTCTCCAGTGTGGATCCTTCAGTCCAGCAGACAGCAGCTTCACTCCTGAGTCTCCTGGATGATTGTAGCTCAGGTCCAGCTCTCTCAGATGGGAGGGGTTGGAGCTCAAAGCAGAGGCCAGAGAAGCACAGCCTTCCTCTGTGATCAGACAGCCTGACACACTGCAAAGACAAATGACAAGTAGTCACATATAAAAAGCATATCATCGGCATATTGTTTTACAAAATGGTATGAATGTTACATAACTTCCTAACTTTTTCAGGCAGTGGGACAGGGACTGTGGTCGGGCAGAGACCGAAGCAAAACAAAGAAGGCCTGTTGTTTAGTCTGAAGCTCCATCAACTCAGTGAGCTTTGGCGCCACATTTCAAAGGTCTATCCACTTAGAGGTGGTGAAATTTGAATGTTTTGCTTTATTTTATATTGATTTTGTTGACAGACAGCCAGCTAGTCGCGTTGACACTTGGAAATATAGTGTCCATTGTCCAAATGTCAGTCTCCACTGGTTAGCTAATGTTAGCCTTGGCCGTTCTGCACTGTGAACAACCTTGGCCGGGTGGGAGCTAAATTAACTAGTGGTGCTACTCATTTGCAATTTGTAAAGCTCTCCCGGTGATGGGACAACATTGCTGTGAGACATGGTAGCCACCCTCCAGTCTCCCCGCAAGCTTCATTTTGAGCCACAAAACCCCTTTAGCATTATTAACTAGCACCACGTGGCATGCTGGCACAGCTTACAGTGATGCCAAAAGGAGTTTGCAGCTCAAAGTCCAGCTGTTTACTCACTGGGACAACCTGCTGAAAGACTGGAAGGTGGACACCTGTTTCCACAGTAATGCTGTTGGGTCGGGATAGTGTAACTAGTGGTAATCACCGCATGAGAGGTGCAGCTAGCTGACATTAGCTCCCAGCAAACCAAGCTGGTGCACTGGCAAGGGCGAAGCCTAGCTAACTAGCTAGTGGAGACTGAAAGGTGGGCAGTGGGCACTATGTTTCCGAATGTTAACGTGGCTAGCGGGATGGCTATCTCCTACAAGGTCTATTTTTGGGGGTTTTTTTGTTTAAGATTAATTTTTCTGGCTTTTTTGCCTTTAATGTACAGGACAGAGTGAAACAGGGGTGAGAGGGAGAGCAGGGGTGTGACATGCAGAAATGGCTGCAAGCCTGAGTTGAACCTGCGACCGCTGCAGCGAGGCATCGCCTCTGTACATGGGGCGCCGGCACTATCCACTACGCTACCTGCGCACCACCAGGTCTGGGTTTTGCATGGTGCAGTAAATTTAAAAGTTACAGAATTGACCTACAGACTGACGCGCACAATTTGACAAGCATCCTGAGGGCGGTTGGAGACGTAGAATCCAAGTGGGCCACGTTCAAAACCTCCACTGTGGAGGCAGCTACTCAAAGTTTTGGACAAATGGTCATCGGAACCTACTGGTGGACACACACAGTGAAGAGATCGTCAAGCTGAAGGAGGAGGCCTTTTAGAGTCTCTCTGGGTGAGCGTACACCCTGGTGCTGTCCCAGAGTCTCAGACCAAGGGTCATACCTCAGATCCAGGAGGAGCCCAGTAAAATGGACTGCATTTACAATCCATTTTACTGGAAGAGTCATGGATGTTTTCCCTACTAATCTACTTGTGTTTTGTAGGCTTGGTGAAGACCGTGTCCAAGTGTTGTGGGGGCTGAAGTATGGTGCCCAAGGGTTGACTGGCAGGAGACTACAGAGTAGACCCAAAGCATGTTAGAGGGATTATCTTATCTGGCTTGCAACCACCTCAGATTTCTCCAAGAGGAGTTGGTGCACACCCCTTTACGTATTTTCCCAAAGCTTTTAGTTAAAAGGTACGTTATAGCCGGCACTATAAGTAAGCTAACAGGTGATTCTGGAGACGAGCGGACTGAATAAGTGACGGCATGTCTTAGTTAAAGAGACTTCTGCAGAAGTCAGATGTTAGCATGTGACTGTGGCCCCTGAAGATAAAGATTCAAACAACACAGGAGAAACAGAGAGAGGTGATCTGACCTGAGAGTTTCCAGAGCACAGTGTGGACTCTGCAGTCCAACAGAAAGAAGCTTCACTCCTGAATCCTGCAGGTTGTTGTTACTCAGGTCCAGGTGTCTCAGACTGGAGGACTGGGAGCTGAGAACTGAGGACAGAGCTTCACAGCTTCTCTCTGAGAGGTTACAGCCACTCAGTCTGGAGAGGAAATAATGAACAGAATTGAATCAATCAACAGCACATTTAAAGCACCATGAAATGAACAGAATCTCTACACACTTACAGAGCTTTGTTGGAGGCTTTGACCACTGGCAGCAGCCTCAGAAGAGCCTCCTCTGAAGCAGAGTATTTCTTCAGGTCAAACACGTCCAGATCTTCTTCTGATGACAGTAAGATGAAGACCAGAGCTGACCACTGAGCAGGAGACAGTTTATCTGTGGAGAGACGTCCTGATCTCAGGGACTGTTGGATCTCCTCCACTAGAGAACGATCATTCAGTTCATTCAGACAGTGGAACAGGTTGATGCTTCTCTCTGGACAGGGGTTCTCTTCAATCTTCTTCTTAATGTACTGGATTGTATCCTGATCTGTGTTTGAGCTACTTGCTGTCTGTGTCAGCAGGCCTTGTAGAAGAGTCTGATTGGTCCCTTGAGAAAGACCCAGGAGGAAGCGGAGGAACAAGTCCAGGTGTCCATTTGGACTCTGTAAGGCCTTGTCCACAGCACTCTGGTGGAGATGTGGCGGTTCAGGACTGTCTCTAAATAGTTTATTCCATCGAGAGGTTTTTTGTTCCTCTGCCATCAGATTGACTCCAGAGTTGATGAAGGTCAGATGGACATGAAGAGCAGCCAGAAACTCCTGAACACTCAGATGGACGAAGCAGAACACCTTGTCCTGGTACAGTCCTCTCTCCTCTTTAAAGATCTGTGTGAACACTCCTGAGTACACTGAGGCTGCTCTGATATCGATGCCACACTCTGTCAGGTCTGATTCATAGAAGATCAGGTTGCCTTTCTGCAGCTGATCAAAAGCCAGTTTTCCCAGAGACTCAATCATCTTCCTGCTCTCTGGACTCCAGTGATGATCTGTCTCAGCTCCTCCATCATACTTGATGTTCTTCACTTTGGTCTGAACCACCAGGAAGTGGATGTACAGATCAGTCAGGGTCTTGGGCAGCTCTCCTTCCTCTCTGCTCTTCATCACATCCTCCAGAACTGTAGCAGTGATCCAGCAGAAGACTGGGATGTGGCACATGATGTGGAGGCTTCGTGATGTCTTGATGTGGGAGATGATTCTGCTGGCCTGCTCCTCATCTCTGAATCTCTTCCTGAAGTACTCCTCCTTCTGTGGGTCAGTGAACCCTCTGACCTCTGTCACCATGTCAACACAGTCAGGAGGGATCTGATTGGCTGCTGCAGGTCGTGTGGTTATCCAGAGGCGAGCAGAGGAAGCAGTTTCCCCCTGATGAGGTTTGTCAGCAGCACATCCACTGAGGTGGACTCTGTAACATCAGTCAGGATCTCATTGTTGTGGAAGTCCAGAGGAAGTCGACACTCATCCAGACCGTCAAAGATGAACACAACCTGGAACTCTTCAAACCTGCAGATTCCTGCTTCTTTGGTTTCAGTAAAGAAGTGATGAACAAGTTCCACCAAGCTGTACTTTTTCTCTTTCAGCACATTCAGCTCTCTGAAAGTGAATGGAAATGTGAACTGTATGTCCTGGTTGGCTTTGTCTTCAGCCCAGTCCAGAGTGAACTTCTGTGTTAAGACTGTTTTCCCAATGCCAGCCACTCCCTTTGTCATCACTGTTCTGATTGGTTCATCTCTTCCAGGTGAGGCTTTAAAGACGTCTTCTTGTCTGATGGTTGTTTCTGGTCTGTCTGCTTTCCTGGATGCTGTTTCAATCTGTCTGACCTCATGTTCATCATTGACCTCTGCAGTCCCTCCCTCTGTGATGTAGAGCTCTGTGTAGATCTGATTCAGAAGGGTTGGGTTTCCTGCTTTAGCGATCCCCTCAAACACACACTGGAACTTCTCCTTCAGGTTAGATTTGAGGTTAAATTGGCACATGGCAGGAGATTCTGAAAGAACAAGCAACATTATTGAGTGTACTTCTGAAAAGCGCCAGTGGCTCAACATAAAAAGTACCCTCCCCAAACCCTTTAGTTTCGGGGTCAATCTTCAGGTCTGGTTTCTGGGATCGATCGTGAGTATAAAAACAGAAAAGGTCAGAAATAACGGTGCAACGGGCACCCGCATTTCCCTCACTTGCATCTTTTCTCTGTATCTTGGTCCCCCTACTGAAGACGCAAGGACAGATGCAAAGAAAGAGGAATCAACGAAACATATCCGTCCATCCATGTATCCATTTTCTGCATCCCTCACTCCTCCTGAAGGGTACCCAAGGCTCTCCCAAGCCAGATTAGATATATGATCTTTCCAGCATGTTCTAGGTCGACTCCTGGGTCTTCTACCAGTTGGATATGCACAGAAAACCTAAAAAGGATGGTACCCTGTAACATCCTGATCAGATGTTGAACCTTCTTAACCTGTTCATTTAAACATGGATGAGTAATACACCGAGCTCCATCCTCATGTCTGAGCTTCTGATCCTATCTCTAAAGGCCCTGACACAACAAGCCAAAGGTCAATATTGGGCCACCTGTGAGCGTCTGTTACCCTCGTCTTTGCGATGTGTCCTACCCCATTGGCTCTTGTTGGCCCTTGTCTGACTTTTTTCAGCCAATTCAGAAAGGGGTCAGTTGAGGTAGTTCAACACCTGATCAGGATCCTCCTGGGTGCCTCTCGTTGGAGGTGTTCCATGCATGTCCAACTGGTGGGTGGCCCCAAGTTAGACCCAGGACACACTGGATGGGGGGTGGGATTATACATCTTGTCTGGCATGGGAATACCTTAGAATCCCTCAGGAGGACCTGGAACGCGTCGCTGGGAAGAGGGATGTCTGGAATACTCTGCTCAGCCTGCTGCCCCTGCGACATGGCTTTTGGTAAGCTGTTGAAAATGGACAGACGGATGGATTCAGCAGTTGAAGACAGTCTTTTGGTTTCCCCTTTTTGAATGAGAAATACAGAAAATGTTGCCGTCTGCTGGTATGATGAGTTTTGTCCTCTCATGCAGGTGCAGACAGCCTGTGCTGGTTGGCCATCGGCTGTAGTCTTTGCGCTGTTTTCATGTGCAACCTTTTGGCCAAGACACTGGCAACACAAGGGGGTGCAGCAGTCAGCTTTCACTACTGCTAGATCTTTGAAGGTGCTCTGGGGTGACTGGGCCTTTAGGGTAAGTCTAGGCTAAGGAGGCTTATTTTGGCCGCAATGTCATCCTTTTGGTCACAACCCAAAGCTCAGGACCATCGGTGAGGTCTGGAACATCTCCATCTGCATTCTACCGTCACTCCTGAGATAACTGAACTAACGTGTCTTTTGTAAAATGTGATGTTTCACTACGTTCTGAACCAGTTGGATTCGGGCTACTGCACACTGGCTACGACAGACGTCAAGAGGTTTCAGGGTCAAGCAAAGACTGAGTTGCGTGTTTTTATCTATTTGCTCATTTAATGTTGTGGCAACCACCCTAGTATTCCCTTCACCTTCATTACTTTCCACCTTTCAACAGTCTACTCATGCTTCCAAACGTAACACCCACATCATTCACTAATCCAATCAGAATCTCTTATATTGCCTGTGCTGAGTGAATCCTGCCTCTGGGTAATGTCTAACTACGGCTCAGGGTTTGTTGGTCGTTTAGGACAGAATGCCAGATTTGCCTTTGGATGTCTGGCTGCATTGTTAAGTCTGGGATATTGTACCGTTGGTAGAGCACCGATGTCACCAATGATGAGGAAATACAGTAAGTGCTGGACGGAGCAGTGAGTGACAACAACCCACACCATGTCTGAAGGGTTACTGTTGGTTCCAAAGGAAAGTGTTTGGTGGAATCAGGGCTTAAGAGGAGCAGTCCAAAGTGACTCAGTTTGAGACATTATAAAAAAACAGGCCAACAAAAACAGACACAAGTGATTCCTCTTGAGATTAATAAACAAGCTTAGAGAAGCTCCAGGAACACTGCAGTTACCTCCATGTGCTGCGGTCGGCTCCCGGGGATGGGAGCTGTTTCCTGGTGGATTTACGGAAGAGGATGAAGTTGTTGGAGGGTGAGACTTTTTGGATTGTTGGCAGGGGCTGGCAAGCTAACAACTATCTGACTATCGTGACGAAGCCCCATCCTGGTAAGCTAAACTGTGTCATCTTTTAAGTACTAAAATAATTAATAATAATTCAATAATTCATTCCTTCCCAAAATAATTCCTAATGAGACCTACTTTGAAATTTGGCCAGCAAAAACAAGTGATTCCTCTAGTCACAGACAAGCTTAGCAAGGTTTGTGCTGCAGTTGGCTCCTTACAATGGATGGCCTAGGGGACACGCACTTTGCCAGTGGATTTACGGAGTGGAGGATGAAGTTGTTGGAGGGTAAGACAACAAACGATGGACTTTTGGCTCATTACCAGGGGTTAGCAAGCTAAAGACTGCCAGGACTTTGTGTCTCTTTGATGCCAAAAGTGCAGCTGCAGGCTACCGGTAAGCGGTTTGCTGGAGGATGAAGTTGTTGGAGGGTAAAAACTACCAATGGTGGACGTTTTGCCTGTTACCAGGACTTTGACTCCAAAAATGCATTTGCAGGCTACCGGTAAGCTACACTGTGTCGTCTTTAAAGTGATGTGCTAATTTTCTTCAGACTTGTGAAAGCAGGCGGGGTGTAGAGAACGGAGCCTAAGTCTTTAAATGGTTCGGAAAACCTTGCGGTTTATTCTGGAATTATGTTGGTGAAATTGTTGATGATGTTTTGCACTAAATGAGCAATCGTTATTTAGCAGACCAAACAGGAAGTACAGCTCGACCAACAGGGACTGAAGAATATGAACCTCCTGTTCAGTCTTTATAGAAATCCTCTTACTGCTCTGCAGACAGTCAGCCAGCTCCTCCTGCTTCATTCTCCTCAGGAAGTGCAGTGTGATCTTCAGAAATGCCTCTCTGCTGCTCCTCCTCTGCTCTTCATCCTCACCCTCCAACACCTCCTCATCCTCCCTCTGACTCTCTGAGCATTCTGGGTAATCTGGACTCAGAACCTTCTGGATCTTCTTCAGCTCCTTCTTCACAAAAGTGAGGATGTTCTCCTCCAGCAGCTGGAACAGAATATTATATGAATGACACACTCAAACATCAGATCCATGTTGGACACACTGACAATCCACTGGTGTAAAAAGTGCAGCATGGAGATGATTGTGAACAGAATAGATGTCAAAGTAGTTGTTGTACATGTACAGACCATAAATATGGAGTCCAGGTGTGTTTGATGCTGCTGGGCAGACTGACCACTGGGAACCTCTGAGCTCTCCTGGTCCACTCTGTGGAGGAACCATCAACAATCAGCTCACATTATGTCTGTCCACACAGAGACACTGTCCACACAGAGACACACACTGTCCACACAGAGACACACAGAGACACACACTGTCCACACAGAGACAGACACTGTTCACACAGAGACAGACACTGTCCACACAGAGACACACACTGTCCACACAGAGACAGACACTGTCCACACAGAGACACTGTCCACACAGAGACAAACACTGTCCACACAGAGACAGACACTGGCCACACAGAGACACACACTGTCCACACAGAGACAGACACTGTCCACACAGAGACACTGTCCACACAGAGACAAACACTGTCCACACAGAGACAGACACTGTCCACACAGAGACAGACACTGTCCACACAGAGACACTGTCCACACAGAGACAAACACTGTCCACACAGAGACACTGTCCACACAGAGACACACACTGTCCACACAGAGACACACACTGTCCACACAGAGACAGACACTGTCCACACAGAGACAGACGCTGTCCACACAGAGACACACACTGTCCACACAGAGACGACACACACTGTCCACACAGAGACAGACACAAGGTCAAGGTACTGCCATTTTCAGTGCACTTCTGGTCTTGTTATAAATGTGCACTATCGGAATTGTTTTTATAAATGTGAGAAGTAAACATTCTGTACAAACAGTAAACAACAGTTTACCCCGGTCTACGAGAGACGAGTCCATCTGTAAATGCCAGGGGTTCAGACTTTGAATGGTTGCTCTTAAGGGACACACAGCTGAGTTCAGATCCAGGGTCAGGGGACACCGGTCTCTGATGGATTCTGGAGAACCAGGGAGGGAAATTCACTTTTCAGTCTTCAGACACAGAAAAGAAACAAGCAGCGATCAACAAGAAAAACAAAACAAGGTTCAACATGTACTTCTACTTCAGACCTGACTCAGACTCGGCATCAGCAGGTACTCAGTATCAAAGGTCTCCGATCTGGATCAGGACGAAACATCTCCAGTTAAAACATGAATGTTATGGACCGCTCACCTTCGCTCAGGGCGGAAGAGTCCATCTTTAAACAGAAGAGGTTCAGACTTCGACTGGTCACTTCTGAAGGACACACAGCTGGGACAAAGTCCAGGTCCAGGTTCAGGTTCAGGTTCAGGTCCAGGTCCAGGATCGAGTTCAGGACCAGGTCCAGGTCCGGGATCGAGTTCAGGTTCAGGTCCAGGTCCAGGATCGAGTTCAGGTCCAGGTCCAGGTAAATGCCTGAGAAACACAGCAGAGGCTACTGCTTTCTATGGCGCACACATCACAAACACACACTCAGGCATGTCTTATTTTTGGAAGGAAGCATAAATGTGAGGACCTGACGCACTTTCCTGTTCAATGTAACAGAGCAAAGATACAGTAAGTGTTCTGATGTTTCACTTGAATGTGAACTGGAACAGTCTGTAGTCTTTATACAAGTGTGTACATTTAGTCTTAATGTAAACGTTTACTTTTAGAAAAATTCAACCAAAATAGTTTCACATTCACCTTCTGTCAACCCGCTTATCAGATTTATCTTTTATATAAATGTAGCGTAGATGACGACAAATACTCCTGACATAGTGTTTACGTATACTCTAAGTTGTACCAGAGTATTCGTACAGTGTGTTATTTGCACCTTTATTGTGAACACAGCTGAGTACAACAATAATTTGTGCTGAGACAGACTGACGTGACTCCTCTCACAGTGCTTCTGTTTTATATGTATTGATGTAATATAATTTACACGATGAGGAGAAATGACGAAGACTTACGTTTTGGAAGAATGTCGTGTCTCAAATGTAACCGGTGGAGTCATGGTGGACTCATGGTGACTCTTCATGGACTCACATATCAACATCCTGTCAGACAACAAACACACATTAAATATTAATCTAACACAATACATATTAAGAATAATGTCTTCACACAGGACCTGATACAGCTGTAATGGAGAACTTTGGCAACACCTTGTGGTTAAAACGGTGAACTGCAGGTTATTTATTGACTCAGATGATCAATAGTTTGATTCTCACCCTCACAGACAGAATCATTTTATCGACACAGAAGAATTCACGCTGTTAATTTGCAGTAAAAAAAAAGATAAAGAAAAAAGGTAAAACACAAATAGTCAAACTGAAAAAAAGTAGATTTAAATTAATAATGATAAAATAAATGAAACGGTACCTTCCTGTATGTAAAAAGGATGTGGAAATTGTAATTATGTGGATTTAATACAACTTCTCCAAACTACACAATTCAGTTGAATATTCATTGTTTACACAGGTCTGTATCTTTATTTATATATCTCTATATCATTCATAAAATCTGCAGGATTATAATTTCATGAAAAATTGCAGTGTGCACAACTCCAAAAAACTTTGAACAACAAATAGGAGTGCAGGGTTGTGGTGAGGATCCAAAAACAAACCAAACATCGGCACTCACACATAAACTCTACTAATTCAATGGTAGCAAAATAAAGAGAAACATTTCAGCTCCATCATCAGCGTGTTATAACAGGCAGGAAGGACATGTTATGTAACTAGGTGAGGTTTAATCAGGACAGTGAACACATAATGACATGATAGGATCCATTTGTGAATGAATGAAGGAACCGCCTATCAGTGACCTCTGCCAAAAAGGAGGAGTGCCCATAATTATATGTAAACCGGTGTCACAAACTGAAATGTGACAAAATTCCAAGCTAAAGCTTCGACGTCTCCGAGGGGCAATTTGAGATACAGACAGTTGTCACAAGTTCGACATAACACACAGTATCCAGAGTCACACACTGTCAGGGGTAAATCATGGACAGTTAATGGTCACTGCTGGTTAAGGTAAGTGACACAGCAGACGGGACAAAGGACGATCTGTAATGCTTTGTGCTGCATTTAAGGAGGCAAAACCTCCACTGATGGAAGTGTCCGAAACTCAACACGGAGGGGAGGCAACAGCCCAGTGACAATCTTACAAAGGAGGACCACACTTGCTTGTTTTGCTATGGAAGCTAACGTTAGCTAATGTGCTAAAAAGTTAGCGTTGCAGAGAAATCCAATCTTCCTCTTAATCCCTCCCCAGTTTCTGATGAGGTGGACATGATAACCCTTAATACACATAACCTTATTCATCCCTACAACAGGAAATACTTTTCCCCTAACCTGATATGAAGTGTGCGCTGCACATGTGAGCATTTTTGATGATGGCCTCCGTCCAGTCCTTTGGTCTTATCACATTTAACCATAGTTGTCTTTGTTTTTGTTGACCCACAGAATCCATTTTCATTCAGACATCTGGAGGTCAGAGGTCAACGGACCTCTTCTTCCCCTCCCCAAAATTAAGCAGAACTTTGGAGCGTAATTTCCAAAGAATTATCATTGATATGCAAACGGTGATTTGTGGGGTGGAGTTTTCCTTGAAGCCTCTGAAACCTGGAGCGACGTCACTTTTCCTGAGCTGCTTTCAGACGCCTGTTGCAGGGTTTTAAACGTTTGAACCCTGAGCAATGTTTTCTTTCAAAAACATGGGAGAACAAGGAGCGAGACACTTGGTAAGAAATGTCCCACAAACTGTAAAAAATAAAAAAATCAATGAAATCAAAATGAAAATTATAAATAATAAATAATAATAAAAATTTAAAGAAATATTTTAAAAAAAAACTAGGGAAGAGTCTATATTTATAGCTAGTTTTAAATATTTGAAATTATGGTACAGAATTATTATAATTTTTAAACACCTTCTCCAGGTCAGTTCCTTCTTTATCTATTTCATTACATCTTATTTTCATTTATTTTCTTGTTTTTCTTTATTTATTTCATTTCATTTCAATTTTACTTATCTTGTTTTTATTTATTTATTCAGTATCATTTTATTGTTAGTTATTTTTTGTTTTTATTTATTTATATATTTAATCATCTTTATTTCATTTTATTTTGATCTTTTTCTTATTTTTTATTTAGATATTTATTTACTTTATTTCTTTTTATTATTATTATTATTATTATTATTATTATTATTTATTTATTTATTTATTTATTTTTTTACATATTTTCTTGTTTGCATTTATTAATTTATTAATTTTCATCATTTTATTTTTACTTACTTCCTTGTTTTGATTTATTTATTTAACATTGCTCGCTGAGTTCTTCCTGTTTTTGAAAGACACCATGTTACAAAGGGTTAACCGGGGGCCTGTATCATGAAGCAGGATTAATGTCTCAGCGAGGTAACTTCAGGGTTCACCCTGGGTTTTCGGTCTCACGAAGCCGGTTCAGTTCTTATCGGGGTAGATCACCATGGTAACTTACTCTGAACGGCTATCCTGCTCCGGAGCAGGGTAAGTTCAGGGTTGAATCTGATCCTATAAAAAGCACCACCCACTGGCCAATCAGCTGTTGATGGCTGACAGAAATGCAGCCCAGTCATGACGGGAAGTTTAATTCATTTGATTGATTTTGATTTGAAAGTTTATTTTGAACATTAAAAAAGAAAAGAAAGCAACAACAACAGACAATGAAAAGATTGTTCAAAAAGGAGTGGAAAGAAGTGGAACTTTCATCCCAGCCCTTCATAAGAAAGAAACTGATCATTAGCGGACACTTAATAGCACCATTAATTAGTGCCAACATTTTGTTTTGTTGGAGGAAATGATCCCTGTTAAAGATAATGGGCCTAACTGACAGCTTTGCTGCTGGAAATGTGGAAAGTAGCCTATCATGTCTACACTTCATGGTGTTTGAGGATTTTCCTTTTTGTTTCTTAAAGAGGACACTAGGTATATTTCTGCACAGCTGTTAATTTCTAACACAGCTCAATATCAGGATGATTTTATTCAGACTATCAGTTTGGTGTTGATATGATTTAACTGTGGCGTCAGCTTTAAGCTTTATTGTAGCATATATAACGTTATGACAAAGAAGACCAGTTTATCAGACGCAATGATGTTAGACGATAATTGTAATACACGCAGTTCATCTGCGCAGCATTGATTTCATGGGATTCAAGGGTGTGATCAGTGTCAGATGTACAGGTACAGGTACTGTAGCTACTTGAACCAGTGATGAGTCATTTAACCTACACATCATTTTATTTGCTGCCTTGTGTTGTCTTGATTTTTCCCTCTCTCCTCCTCTATTTCTTCTTTCCTCACCCGTTTCTTTTCTTCTCTATTATGTGATTTCATTGATGTTTTGACAGGGGAATTTCTTTGATAAGCTTTTAGTGGCTTCTAACCTCTCCGGCACTTTTCTTTTTTTAATCTTGTAAATGTTATACTGTCTGTTTTTAACATTATGTGCAAATAAACTAATCTAAACTAAAACTAAACATTATTCATCCCGTTATGCGTTGCCACGCATGTTTCCTCCTCCTGCAGCTGCCACGGTGTTGGCCTTTTCTCTAATGTTGCTTTTCTCCTCCTCATATTTTAGTAGAATTAATCTCTGATCCTCACATGAGAAATACTTTTTCCCCTCACATACGGCGCTCTGTGAGGACGCTCAGTGACGCTGCGCTTCTCTCATGATTGTGATTGGTCCGCTGCGTGCGCGTTCACAGCTCTTGATAAAGCAACCCTGGGTTGAGTTACCGAGTTGATATCCAGCGTCGTGATACCGATTATCCCGATTGCCATTGTTAGGGTTAGTCAACCCAGGATAGGTCTGGGTAACCCAGGAAAGGTTGATCTCGCTTCGTGGTACAGGCCCCAGGTCGGGAGCGCGCGGGCGGTGACGTCAGCCCGGCCGGTTTCGGTGTCCCAAACAAACAAACAAACACCCGGCAGAGAAAGTGATGGGATTTATGTGACTGCACACCTGTACAGGTGAGCGCAGCTCGGACTGGAGGGTTTTAAACGGCCCTGTTTTTATGACAATGAACGTGACGTCAGAGGAGAGAAGAATAATCAAATGTTAAAACTTCACCTTTAATCCGGAGAGAAGAAGAAGAAGAAGAAGAAGCTGCGTCTTCACCGGGAATCTGCCGAGGAGTGATCACGAGCCTTCTCACGCCTACCTCCTCAGTGACGTATATCCGGTGACAGCGCCACTTAATTATGCAGTTTATATTTTCACCACCAGAGGGCGCCACGTCACCACCAACGTAGAGACATGCGCCTCATTCACAGCACGGTTACAACACTGCAGTAATTTAAGTACAAGAAGCTGAGAACACTTGAGTACTTTTACTATTAAAAGTACGCCGAACCATGCGTCAGCACTTCCGGTTTGCAGTGACGTCATGCATGTACAGACAGCTGCCACTGAATTAATGTGACTCTGAAGTAAACTTAAAAATGTCGTGATTTTCAAGCAGGTTCGGCAGAAGGACAGAAGGAGCGTCTTTTTTTTGTTTGTTTTTACCACAAGAGGAGAATGAAATAAAAACCGATGAAATGATTTGTGCTGTCTGTAACAATGGTAAATAACAAACACACAACATCCACACATGATAAGTTGTTTATTGTTGACGCACACTTCTTACAGTCATGTCTGATGTTCACATCCTTCTCACATTAAAGAAACAGTGGAATATCACACACACACACACACACACACACACACACACGAAACACGTGTTTTCAGATCAGTGTGAGGTGCACTTCCAGATGACGTCATGATCTCTGATCTCCATCCAGAGCAAACCTCCACAAATCCAGTTAGAAATCATATGAGGAAAAAAAAGCGCTGCAGAACTTCCTTGAAAATCCTGTTGTTTTTAGGTTTTCTTCAGTGTCGCAATGATCACAGTGATAATTATGTGAACATGTATGAGTTCACTGAGGAGAGGAGCTGGTGACGCATCATTCGGCGTATTTTAACTACAACATGCTGCAGAAGCAAGCGATGCCTCTCGAGGATAAACAGGCAGCCGGTGGCGACAGCATGAGCCTTGGGTTTTAGACTCTATCTGTTGCTATGTTAACAAACTGATCACCATTCAAAGTATGCCGAATTATGTGTGAGTAGCTCCTGTTTGCGGCGAGCTCATGAATGAACAGACAGTTGTCACTGGATTAATGTGACACTGAGAGAAACTTTAAAACGTAAAGATTTTCAAGGAAGTTCTGCAGCGCCTTTTTTCTCTGATTCCTAAGTGGATTTTCGGAGGCGTACTCATATTGAGAGATAATGATGTCATCTGGAGGGGAAAGCCAAACTGAATCTAAAAATGTGTGTTTCATGTCAGTGTGTTCCCGTTTAACTGAGTTAACACACTTTAAATTCTTTGATAATGATCTAAACCACCAAACATGGATCTGATTACCTCATGAATCTACCCCATTGTGTTTGAGTTTAATACTGCTCAATAAAAAGTTCCTCCACACATGATACAAACTCTATTCTGAATTTTCAAACTTTTCCTGACATAAGAAAAAAAAGACTTGTTTTCTTTCCCCTGTAAGGAGGTCAAGCTGCTCTGGTTTCAGTCTCTTGAGCGTTTTCTCCAGCCGAGACAAAAGAGGGAAAAGACAAGAGGATCAGATTTCAGCAGGAGTCAGCCGTCTGGCACAAAGCCACGTTAACTCCTCTTCTATAAACGCACATTAAATATGTGTGTTTCATCAGCTTCAGCCAGGCTTTAAAATACACTTTATTCTGAAAAACTGTACAAGTCAGGAAGCGTAAAAAAAACAGAAAACACTCCTTAAAAGATGATTTTACAAAGTCTTATAAATACATGAGGATATTTACAGAATAGCAATAAAATGAGGCAGCTTTGCAGAAGAAGCGCAAAACTGTAAAATCAGGACGACGTTCCTGTAAATAAAAACAGGAAAGATAAAAGACTCACAGTTTGTTTAACGCTCAGTTTACAGGTCTGTGACTCTGGTAATCACCTTACAAATCCTGGAAAGAAGAAGGTAATTGTTATACACACGGAGAAAAAAAACAAACACAAAGAGTCTCAAAGACGTTCTGATGCGCTTTTCTCCCGACGATTTCTTACTAGATTTACGGACATTTTTTCTGCATGAACAGCAGAGATAACGAAATCCTCCCTGAATGGAAGTCACACTGAATCTAAAAATATGTGTTTCACGTCTGTGAGTTCACGTTTCACTGAGTTACCGACAGAAGAAGAAGAAGTGCACTTTTTGGTGCAAACTGAAGCAATGAGTCTCGGAGTGTTTTTTAATGCGTCAGACGACAGAGACTAACTTCCTGTTGTTTTAACAGCACCTCTGGTCCATTTATTCAAGTTCGTGCTCTGTACATATTTTTATTTTTGCACTTCACATAACCGAACATTGAGCTGATTCCAAAACTTTATATGTTACACAAGAATTAAAAATCATTTACTGCGAAAAAGTGCAAAGTATTTACCGGGTCCAAGTTGTTAAATTTACCAGGCGCATAAAGTCCAGAAAAGTCAAATTTTGTATCATCTTGTGCACACAAGTTACTGTGAGGTGGGAACAACTTGTCTCGTGCGCGCAAAAATTATCAAGTGGATACAAGTTAAAAAATTCTGTGCAAAAGTTATTTTGATGGGTAAACAAATTACTGACTTGAGCGTAAAAATCATTATAAGCTGACAATAAGTTATGAACAAACAAAATTATTATGAGTAAACAAGTTATTTACTTCTGTGCAAAAAATATTATCAGGTGGAAAAAAGTTATTAATCTCAGCACAAAATTATCATTTGGAAACAAGTTAATGACTTTTATGAGGTGGAAACAAGTTATTAACTCGTGCAAAAATTATTATGCAGCGGAAACTTTTGCGCAAAAAAATTATGAGGTGGAAAAAATTTACTCTCAGGTAGAAACAAGTTATTAACTTGTGCACAAAAACTATTATGAGTTGGAAACAAGTTATTAAAATGCACGCAAAAATTATTACGATGTGGAAACTGGTAATTTACTAGTGGAAAGAAGTTATTAACCTCGGTGCAAAAATGATTATAATGTGGAAAACAAGTGCACAACTCTATGCTAAAATTATCAGATGGAAACAAAATGTTAACTTGAGCGCAAAAATGATTCTAAACTAAAAACAAATTATTAACCACTGTGCAAAAATTATAAGGGGAAACCATCTATGAAATTACGCTCTAAAATTATCAGGTAGAAACGAGTTATTAACTTGTGTGCAAAAATTATTATGATGTGGAAACAAGTGTGCACTCTAAAATTATCAGGTGGAAACAAAATATCGATGATGATTTTATAATAAATATTAACCCCTGTGCAAAAACTATAAAACAAGCTATGAAGTAGCGCACTAAAATTATCAACTGGAAACTTGTTCATACCTTGTGCACAACAATTATTATGAGGTGGAAAGAAATTTTACCCTCTGCGCAAAAATTATCAGGCGGAAACAAATTATTAACCTTGGTGCAAAATTATTATTTGTAATAATAATAACTTGTGCACAGAAATGATTATGATGTGGAAACAAGTGTGCAATTTGCACGCAAAAATTATCAAGTGGAAACAAGTTATTAACTTTTGCACAAAAATTATTATAAGGTGGAAACAAGTTGTTAAAGTTGTAAAGGGGGATAAAAAAAGCACAACATTTTGACACTTAAGAGCCTCCATAGCACGTAACAATAAAATGGTTTTCATGATTTTCTATGATGTAAACTTGTAAACTTGTAAACTTTGAGTCAGTTGGACAAAACAAGACGCCATCTTTGGCTCTGAGAAACAACATCAACATTTTAAACAAATAATCAATAAATAAATGTGATGTTTTTAAACAGGAAGTCACAGACCTGTAAAGTGACACTAGAATTTAGAAAAACTACACGTGTAAAATTAATTGTAACTTCAGTTCGAAGACATAAAAACCAGGACGTGGTTCCCGAGTGTACGTGTCCTTACTGAGTCTGATGTGAGACGACTCGGAGCGTCCACGTCTCAGATATCCATCCGTCCTCAGGCTCAGTCACAAAATGGCGTCCGTACGTCTGGGTACCACCCTCCTCTACACCGTCGTCTCGCCCTGGTTGTTGCCACTCAGTCTTTCATAAAACCTGCGCCACGACTGCAGCGTCTTCCCAGACCAGATCCAGAAGCCGGACGTGATCCCCACAATCATGGTCATCAGGTATTTGATCATGAACACGGTAAAGTCCGGCGTCAAAGGCGCAAAGTTCCTGGCCGGGCATGGCATTGCGAAACGCTTGCATGTCTGCAGGCGCCATGTCCTCTCCCACTGCAGCCGGAAGGCCTGCTCATAGAAGTAGCAGGCGATGACGATGGTGGCGGGCACCGTGTAGAGCACGCTAAAGACGCCGATCCGCACCATCAGCTTCTCCAGCTTCTCCGTCTTGGTGCCGTCGTGCTTCATGATGGTGCGGATGCGGAAGAGCGACACGAAGCCTGCCAGCAAGAAGGAAGTGCCAATGAACAGGTAGACAAACAGCGGTGCCAGGACGAAGCCGCGCAGGGCGTCCACGTTGTAGATCCCCACGTAGCAGACACCAGTGAGCAGGTCGCCATCCACCTGCCCCATGGCCAGGATGGTGATGGTTTTCACTGCTGGTACCGCCCACGCTGCCAGGTGGAAGTATTGTGAATTGGCCTCGATGGCCTCGTGGCCCCACTTCATCCCGGCGGACAGGAACCAGGTGAGCGACAGGATCACCCACCAAATGGAGCTCGCCATGCCGAAGAAGTAGAGGATCATGAAGAGGATAGTGCAGCCCTCCTTCTTGGTGCCCTGGGCCACCATCTTGTAACTGTCGCGGCTCAGCTGGTGGTCAATACACACCACCCTGTCCTCCAACAGGAATCCAGCAGCGTACGCTAGCGCCACCATGAAGTAGCAGCCGGATAGGAAGATGATCGGCCGCTCTGGGTATCGAAACCGCGTCATGTCCACCAGATAGGTGAGAACAGTGAAGAGGGTGCTCACGCAGCACAGGATGGACCAGATCCCGACCCAGAGCCGACCGAACTTCAGCTCCTCCTCTCGGAAGTACATCAGTCCGTTTGGTTTGGAGGTTTCGCAGGGGGCACCACAGTCTTTCGCCCCCAGGAAGTGGTAGTTGAGGTAGGGAGGCACCTTGAGCTGCAGCGGGCAGGAGAAGGGCTGATCGGTCCAGACGTGTGGCGGCAGGGTCACCAACTCCGGGACGTTGGGTGTCGGGTCGGAAGTGGTTCTCTCTGAGTCAGTTGTGTTCTGGCCAACGCAGATCTCTCCTGCGCCGTGGACTGGGAAGTTCTCGCAGCGCAGCCTCTCCGGCCACTGGAACCCAAATTTGTTCATGAGTGCCTCACAGCCCTGGCGTGCCCGTTCACACAGAGACCGGCAGGGGGGGATGGCCTGCTCCAGGACGGTGCACACCGGCGCATACATGGAGCACAGGAAGAACTTCAGGTCAGTGGAACACTGGACTTTGACCAGTGGGTAAAACTGGTGCACCTCCAGCCCAGCGTCCTCCTGGTTGGTGTGTCCCAGCAGGTTGGGCATGATGGTCTGGTTGTAGGCGATGTCGGTGCAGAGCGGGATGGAGATGGGCTGACAGAAGCCGTGCTCCGGGACCCAGATCCCCTTCTCGTACTGAGCTGCGCACAACTGGAGGAGGAGAGCGGAGAGCAGGGCGCAGAGCCGCCGCCAGCTTCCCCCCACCGTCATGACCAATGATCGGAAGACCAGTCTCCTTAAAGTACTGACAGGCTCCAGCAGCAGCAGGAGGAAAAGGAGGAGGAGGAGGAGGAGGAGGAGAGTCCTGCTCCTGCTGCGCTCCTTTAATACTCCCAGAAAACGGAGGCTTGTCCCGGCAGCCCGGAGACACAGAGTCCGGTCACCTCACGGACCGACAGCTGAGAGCAGCAACAGATGTGAACTCCTCCTCCTCCTCCTCCTCCTCCTCCTCTCTTTAACTCCGGGCTCGTGAGCTCCTCCAGGACTCCTCAAATGTCCCGAGAGAGTCTTGCGCTCCCACTGAACGTCCGCAGTGGCGCGAAAACAAACTTTGTCAATGAGTAAACAGTTTAAGATGCACGAGAGTTCTGCACGATAAAACTTATTACACACACACACACACACACACACTCTGCCCGGGTTGGTTTCAAGGCGCCCCTCCCCCTTCTGTCTTCTCTCTGCAGCGCACGTGGGGCGCCTTGAAACCGCGCTGTGTTCTGGGCCGCGGCGCTGCTGATTGGCTGGTGGAGGTTAAAGGGTGGCTCCACAGCAGCAGAGGAATCCTTTAATATTCGTGTTTTTTTCTTCCTGTACAGAAGTGTGCTGCTCCTCTCTCCACAAATATTACACTGGGTATACTTACAAAAAAAAAATTAAACAGTAACTATTATTTATTTATTTTTATCTCATTTAAAAAAATTAAAAAAAATATATATATATATATATATATATATATATATATATATATGAATTAATTCATTAATTAAAAAACAACAGACCAGAAACACTGAGGTCATGTGATTGATTTATTTTATTTTATGATATGATTAATTTAAATGACCAACATAATTCAGATCTTTTCTGTTCAGATTTCAGAGCTGAAATCAGCCGCTCGTTATCCTCCTTCCTGTCTGAACGTGGAGTGGTGCCTCCTGGTTGTACTTGACACAGTACTTTTATCTTTGATACTCAGTATATTGTGCTTGTAATACTCGCTTGGGGAAAGTACTCTGATCCAAATTTACAAAAGTACAGATTGAAGTTACCGTGAAGAACATAAATACAGTTATGTCGACACAGTGAATACACACTGTGTGACACATACAGAGGTGTTGTTAATGTGAGTATAAAGTCTGTACGACACACAGTGTGAAGAGCACAGCCTCACAACCACCTCACCTCCCTCTGTGTGATGTCAACACATCCCTTAGTGCAACCTACAGCCCCTTTTACACTGCCAGATTTTCTGTGAATGTTGGGCCGTTTTGTGTCTCTGTCAACCTCAAAGAGACACAAACGGCTGCAATGAGACACAAAACAACCTCAAAGAGACACAAAACAACCACAGAGAGACACAAACAACCACGAAGAGACACAAAACAACCTCAAAGAGACACAATACAATCACAGAGACACAAAACAACCTCAAAGAGACATAAAACAACCACAAAGAGACACAATACAATCACAGAGACACAAAACAACCTCAAAGAGACATAAAACAACCACAAAGAGACACAAAACAACCTCAAAGAGACACAAAACAACCAAAAAGAGACATAAAACAACCACAAAGAGACACAATACAATAACAGAGACACAAAACAACTTCAAAGAGACACAAAACAACCACAGAGACACAAAACAACCTCAAAGAGACACAAAACAACCACAAAGAGACACAATACAACCAAAAAGAGACATAAAACAACCACAAAGAGACACAAAACAACCACAAAGAGACACAAAACAATCACAGAGACACAAAACAACCTCAAAGAGACACAAAACAACCACAAAGAGACACAATACAATCACAGAGACACAAAACAACCTCAAAGAGACACAAAACAACCACAAAGAGACACAAATAGTGGTGGTCATAAAGAGGAGGTCAGGGGACAGCAGGCCGACTCCTCTGCTGACACATTCATTTTCACACCGTCACGTCTTCATCATCACTCTGATGGTGTCCAGTGTTTATTTGACAGACGAGTTTCCATCGTTCCTCCGAGCTGAGCGAGTTGAAGCGTAAACACACAGCGGCGTTAACCCAAACACCGCCGACGCCACCACGCCTTTTTAGGCCATGGCTCTTCAAAATAAAAGACCCATCTGTTCCTGCTCCCTCCATCTCCTCTTCTTCTACTGTTTATATCTCCACTGTCCAAACGTTCCACTAATGTCAACACCAAGGAGAAGGAAGGAAGAGAGGGAACGAGCGAAGGAGGGAAAGAGAAGGAAAGGAACCAAAGCAGGAGATGAAAAACTGTGTCTGTGGAAGCAAATGAATGGATAAGAAGAGGGGGAAGGATAGAGGAGAGGAAAGGAGTAAAATAAAGGAATGAAAGGAAAAGAATAGAGGAAAGGCATTAAAGAAGGAAAGGAGAAGAGGAAAGAAAGGGAGGGAGGAAGGAAAGGAGAAAATGAGGTGAAGAAAGAAAAAAGGAAGGGTGGAAATGTAGGAAAGGAAAGAAAGGAGGGAAAGGTAGGACAGGATGAAAGGATAGAAAGGGAGGCAAAGGAAAGAAAGAATAAAAGGAAAGGATAAGGACAAAGAATAGGTGACAAGGAAGAAACGTATGAAAGGAAAGGATGAAAGGAGAGGAAAAAAGGAAAGGAAGAAAGCAAAGAATAGGTGACAAGGAAGGAAAGGATAAAAGCGTGAAGCTGCATCACTGTTGCTAGGGTGGTAACCCTAGCAACAGTGATGCCAACTTAATGTTGAATATTTAACTAATATTTAATAT